>NW_016908770.1:506447-541577 GCF_001483705.2 Eufriesea mexicana | reverse complement strand
TTCACGACTGCAACTAACGTGATTTATTTCTGAAATACACACGATGCTAGGGCACAGTACGATTTTCCAATGGAACGTCCCACAACCGAACTCCGAGTCTCATTGTAATCGTACAAAAGTATTATTAGATAGAGGAAAACTTAATGCAATAAAACCTCCAATATTTGAATGAATAGGCTATTTGAATGAGAGGATTATCGCGTAATAAAACTGCCACGTTCACTCGTGTGTTACGAGAAATAATACCAATAAGTCGAATAAAAAATAAATTATAATCTAGCTGTCTTTTTAATTATCTCGATGCATCTAACTATTCAAGCTGCTACATTGCAAACATGTTTCAATAACTCGATTAATAAATAAATTAAAGAATGGTAATTAACATCAAACTATTATAATGGTATATTCATAAAAAATTACTATAAATGTATATAAAGTAAAATATGAATTAAGACAAATTTATATATAATATTATGCTTCAAAATTCTGTATGACGATGAGATAAGTTGCATAGGAAAAATTTTGCCAACCAATCAAATTTATTCAAACCTAACGATAAAATTACTACATTAGAATTGCTGATTTCTTAAATGATTCAGTGCGTTAATTCTTCTACACAATTTTGCCATATTTTTGGAATGAAAACTCTTCAGCAGTAAAATAAAAATTATAAGGATAATATTAACGAAGCAAACGTGATGGAAGATGACTTTTAGATGAGGTCACGCTGAACCACGCAACGTTGGATTTCAAAGAATCGGCCCTTGAACAAATTGCAAAAACGTGTTCGAGATAGAAACGTTGAATAAACACGGTATATTTACACGTCGAATAATGGAGGACTCGGATAGTAGAAAATCGAATAATAGAGCTCCGATTAATCGAAATTTCATTTTAACGTTTACCTCCCAATGTTTCTCACCTATTTGTAAAAAAAATATTTCCACCAAATATACCGTATCCAAAATGAAAAGCAAAAGAAAGCAAATAAAGCGAATTAATCGAATACTCTGCAATCTTCGACAAACAAAATATTCCAAGGCCTGTGCCGATGAAAAATCACTGAAAATGAAAGAAATAAAAAACAAAAATGGAATTGGATATTGAATCATACAGCGAATTTCATTTCAATATTTGCCACATAGCAAATAGACAAGATTGTGCAGAAAACTGCATGAAAAAATGAATTTTACAATCGAAATGTGGTATTTGTCTGCGTTTTACTAAAACATTTGATTAAAATTATGATGGAGATTAAACAAAATGGCACAAATTAATGTATTTTATTATATTATGTGTTTTACGTGAGTATTAAATTTTATACAATTTAATTATATTTAAATTACAAAATATTAAATTCTGTTAACGTTTTAAACAATTCAAATATAATTCAACATTATAAATATTTTGAAATAAACAAGATTTCAAACGTTATACACAATTTTCTTGCAACCTGCCAATGTGGTTCCAATACTGACTTGCAATCTTCATGGTATATTAAAGTCATGAAGCAAGTATTCTAATCGCACAGATCCTAGTTTGATAAAGAAAAAGCATTCGAATAGTTGAGTGAAATCGTTTGAATAATAAAACGATAAGAGAAACATTCTAATATAAAGGAAGATAACTGAATTATATTATATTTGAGTAGTATGGAATTACAAGGAGTAGTGGGATGTTTATGTTTGTACAGTAGAGCATACTGTGGGATACCAAAAGAAATGGCGAATCGGCTATTACCAACAAAAACAAATTGTAAAACGATCCATATCTTCTAGAAGCAAATCGAAAAGTTATTCTATACAACAAAATTAAGTTGCGTAACTCCTCTATGGGGAGGTGAAGCGTAGGTTAAGGAAAGCATAAAAGCGTGGTTCTTGACAACCAAAACAGAGTCCTTGGAAATCGGTTGTGACCAGCACAAGCGTGAGTCGCTTGGTGTTGGAAAGAGAGTTTTAAAAAAGTGCATCTTTGTGTGTTTCGTTTGGTTATCTTGATGTTCTATCCCTAATTTAAATCAGCTTACGAGTTTTGAGTTTGTGCTACTGTGTTCGTGTGCTTTCGGGAATTTCCGGTGTCTCAAGACCAGTTCGCCATCCTACAATACTAATATGCGAAATGTTTGAACAGTAGAACATATTTAAACAGTGGAATACAATTCAACATTCGAATAACAGAACTTTCAGAACGTGGAACACCAGAACAATGGAACAGTAGAATACTTTGATATTAACCCTCTCATAATGGTCTTAAACATCGTTTAGCTACGAATCGTAAGTTTCAGAATGTTCAGTCACACGATGTGCATAAGCAATCGGTCGAGAACGATAAATTAGCCCAGCGAGAACGAGCGAATACGCGTGTCTTCCGCGCGGCGCGATGCGGCGCAGCGCAGGCAATCGGTGTTTTTGTGTCGCCAACAGCGGCTGCGAGCTTTTCTACAGACTGAAGGGTTCTGTAGCAAGTGCTCTCCTCTTGTCGAGCTCCACTTGCTAACGAACACCGGCCATTAACTGCCTCGTACACGCTCACAATGCGCGTGCACGCGCCTCGCGTGTGTGTTCACGCGAATACGCGCGGTTCCGCGCGGTCATGCACTACGCGGCCTCGCGTAAACTCGGAAATTCGACGAACTCGTGAAACGTCCTAACGATATTCTGTGTTTCAATGATGGTCAAAAAGCTTTACTCGAGTCCGTTAGTGCATATTTCAATTCTGTGATTCTTCATGCAAATCCTTTGCATACGACCCAAAAATAACAGTTATTTTCAAAATTTGTTAAAAAGAGAGAAAAAAAATCATCCATTAGAAATTTATTTTTATTCACATGGAAAATATTCAGAATCTAGAAGTCGCTTATACATCTACTTTCTTTTTTTTAAATCTGTTCCTGCTAAAATCTAATTTCATTATAGATCATATTGTAATTTTCTAGCACCATTTAAACATGAAAAATATCAACTACTTCAAACATCATTATGTCGTGCTTTTAAGCGTGCCACTTGGCTTAAAAATCCACCGATAAAACCGGCTCGAGAGAGCATTGATAAAGCCACCGTGGACGATCAAAATTTCCACACAATTATGTTTATGCGCTTCAGCGAGAACGGAAGTTCGCTCGGCAAAAGTTGCACAACGAGAGAGACAGAGAGAAAGGAAGTTGATGGAAAAAAGTTTCCGGGCTAATAATCCACGAATTTATAATTAAAACGCTATCGAGCGTGGCCGCTTTCGAATCCGGCAATTTGTTAGGAACGCTCAAAACGAAAGGTACTTCCATCCCGACTGTTCTCCATCGAAACGCCATTGAATTGAACAACAGTGCCGTGGAAAATCGACTATTTTCGAAACTTTTTACGCTATGACTGTTGGGGTTTATGCATGTAAGCACGGAAACACGGAAATTATTAGACCGAATCTACGAACAGGCAAATGTAGCAAAGGCTTACGATCCGTCCAGATAGGTAGAAAATTTATTCACGAGTAAATCAGAATTAAATTCTAACCTATCCTATTTTCCTGCAAGCAATTTAAGTAATTTTCATACTACACGTTTCTTTGACACGTAGCAACGAATTTTGACATCTTCAATTTTGCACGGGAAATCAAACCTTCGTAATGCTTTCGAGATTGTTTCCTAACATGTCTGATGAAGTGACACTCCAGCAAAATTTTAAAGCGAGGAACGAAATGACAGCAGAGATTTGTATAAAAGAAAATTGACTGATGAATATTTAGAACTTTTCAATTTAATGAATTAACATATTGTTTATATTGATTTTATAATATCGAACATTGCAGTTAATATTGTACCTTACCATGATTTGTCTTTGAAATATCAATGATTTTCTAATTAAAATTTCCTTCGTTATTTCTTCCCCTTTCCCAGTTGTAATTTATTTCGATGCAAAAAGGTAACAGCGCTGTTACTAGAAAATCTCTACGGAGTCCATCCTATAGAGATTTTTGCCCGCTGAAATTCGCATGATCTACGGAAGAATGGAGGGCAGGCCGAAAAGTGAAGCGAGAGCCGAAAGTTCACAGATAGCTTGAAATGTCGCCTGTAGGATATATTTGAACAGTTCCATTGAAAGGGTTCTAGTGAAACGCGCGCTGATTGCGAAAATGCAGCGGCCGAGACACGTTAAAATCGTCCATTGAACATGTTCCATCTGCCTATCCCATTCGAAACGGCGTATTTACAGAATTCGAGGCTCCTACATTAGAATGTAATTGAAAAACCGCGAGAGAAACGAGACGCTGGGTTTCGTTAAACAACTAATAGGTAAATCGTGCTTCTGAACGCTGGTGATAGTGTTAGGGATTGAAATCGACGAAATTTGGTGATAGCTCCCTTTGAATAGGAAGCGATACCCCTTTATTTTACCCTCGCTCTGTGTAACATTGGACGCACGAAACAATAGTCAAGATTGAATCGGTTAAAATGACTAGTTTCAGATTTTTATTTCTGAAATTGGTCTTGGCAAAATTACTGTTGATTTTCAATGAAATTCAAATGTGTTTATGAATACCAATCATATATAATAATTATTAATTAGTTAATTACTCACAGTTGTCTTCTAAATACAGTTTCACTACATTAAAAATAACGTTCAATCATTAATGACAATGAATATTGTTGCGATGGCAATAATAGCTGGAAGGCGCGCCTAGCCGTTCTTCTTTAAAATCGACAATCATAAATCGAGACAAGAAATAGGGACGGTAATACTTGAGACCGGACCCAACAGACGGGACGCATGTGCGACTGACCCACGAAAATGCTAACCAGACGTACGCATAAATCGAAACAAAACAATACCAAAAAGAGAAACTTCCCTGTCATATTCCCTCTCCTAACCCAAGAGCCCGCCAAAACTCCTTGTCCAATGAAAAAACTCTAATTTTCCTCCTCCTACGCTCATTTTCCTCCAACCACCGCAAACCAAGACTAGACAAAACGCGACGACAGGCAGTAGCCAAAACGAGAGATCAGACGACAGTGAGGAGTAAAACAAGCAAGACGACAGTGAGGAGTAACACGAACAAGACGGTAGTAAGACGTAAAACACAAAACATCAAGACGGTATCGAAACTCAGTCAAACACATGAAACGAGAAGACAGAACGGAAGACGAAGCAAGACGAAACGGCAAAGGTTGAGACGATACACCGCACACAATCATCATACAACTCACAAAACGTGTAATAAAGTGTAAATACACCAGAAACTGCGCTTTATTGCACCACCGAAGTGCTCAATGTCTCGTAAGCGACACGACACATTGAGAAGAGGGTAGCAGCATTACATACTCCTACCCAAACTCGCGTGGACCTCGTCCTTCTTACACCACGCGGTACAACAAATATCTTAACACGTTACTAGTTTGCATATAACATGTATTTTTCATATCAAAATAAATATCTTCTGTCCCTTATACGTACAAAGCTCTCACTACCGCTAGACATCTACGCCATCAAAAATTATAAAATCAACATTAAACACACATGGTTTTATAACAATCCTCCCCTTATCCCATAAATAACTCGTGCACTCAGTAACCCTGTCATGACATGGAATATCGATACGCGATTTAACATTAACAAACGTTTCATGAAACATTCGTCGACTCGATCCGGCAAATCCTGCACAAACAATACGTGCATGTTTTCGTTGTTATTTAGCAGTCGCGCGAAAATATTCGCACGTCCGTTTACACGATGGAAAGCAAGGAATTTACGTTAGGATCCACGTCGAAAATTTCGTGTGAAAGTCGATGGAAATGCCGCAGGAACGTAGCAGCCCATGTTCGAATGCCTTTATTCGACACGGTGTATTAAAGAACAGGGCAAACACGCGGGGACAACCGCGGTCGCGTGGTCCACAGTCCACTTGGCCAGCACCCTCGTCAAAATGCGCCGATGGATATTACTCGTGCAAATCTTTGGCAAATGTCATCGATAAATATTTGTGGCCCGCGCGAATTTACGAGCTTGCACAAGTCGGCCGAAAATTAAACGAGTTTGTCAGCAGCTCCACCAGTTCTCGGTGTTGCTCTGCGATGGTTCGTTTCAGTCGCGCTACTTTCGCTAAAATGTGTCCGAATAGTTTTATTGAAATTGTTCCCCAGGAATTCGGTGTAATTAATGACGCGACTAGAATGAGCTTCTGCTTTCTTTATGCGTCCCTGCGAATTCGCTTTCGGGAATACGGCTATCTTCTATATTAAAACAGGTTTGATAGTCTAACATATTTGACAGTTACAAGGTATTTTCGATTACTATCTCGTATTGAAAGTGACGCAATGATCGAGGGAGAATTTATCTTTAGATACACACATGAAGAAAGCTGTAAATATATACTATGACAATTACCAAAAGTCACAAATTTTATTTCTGATAACGAATTTTAACGAATTTGTAACTGTAAATGGAAACGAAATGTGAATTACCTTACCACATTTAAAAATTAAATGTTAAATTTGGTGATACAATCTGAAGACACTTATCAGAAATTTAATAATGGAATCGAGTATTTGAAGTAGTACTTGTAATAAAGGTAACGCATGATGAAGATATTATCCTCGTAATTGTTGATTTCGACATTATTATTAATATTACAAAATATAAATGGATGAATAGATGAATTTGAACACAGTATAAAATACCGGTATATCTGAAACTGCAAATATAGCAAATTTTTTTCATTCCAAATAAATCAATATTTTCTGCCTAATTTATATTATTCATAAACGAAGACACTATTTCTACGGAAATTTCTATATACATGTTTGCAAATCTTCCTGCATCTTTAAGTATCAACAGGACCACTAATCCGATATTAACGCCTAAAGTACCTCAAACACCTATTGCAGTCGCCATTGTCTTAATTTCCAAAATCCACAATCCCAAAAAGGACCTTCTAAATCGAGCCAACAATTATCGGCGCACGTCTATCCTCCTCCTTTTTGAACTTCACTTGCAATCGCCAAATATCGCAAACAGCATTCAAAGAAGGAACCGTCATGAAACATCCGCAAGAGCGGTCAACTATCGCGCAGATTAAACTTCAAATACTACACGCGAATCAATCAATCTACCCTCGCTTCAGTTCCCGGGAATGCAATAAAATGCTCGTTCCCCTTTTGATGCATCCGATCTCCTGACACCTCGACGCTCAAAAGCCAACCTGGATCGATGAAAAAGTCACTCGCGTCGACCCGTCACCTCCACAGGTTGGATCGTCGCTGATCGTCGCTGATCGTCGTCAAATTCCGCGGATTGATAACGTTAATTGGGTCATCCCTGTGCAGGGAAGCAAGGAATCATCGACTGGAACGCGGCGAATTCGCTACCATTACTCCTGGACAAGAGACAAGGACGGTCGATGGCCAATTACAACCTGCAATTACGGTTTGGCTATTGTTTGGGGGTCGATAGTAGCATACTCGATGCACGTGTATGGTGTCGTGCACGAAATACGTAAAAGGAAGACACTCGGAGCAAAAAGAAAAGGGAAGAGGAAGGAATAGCAATTTCAGATAAGCTTGTCATTGGAAATCCAGTTTCGCTTATTGTAAGCGAAATGATCTACAGCCGTGGCCCAGTGGCCGATTCGTTTGGCTGATTTATGTATGTCCCTCAGCGGGCACGACGTGCGGCTTATTCCTATCTCTACGTGCCGTTATTATCGTCATAATTCACGTCGCTTTGACGCGGGTCTTACAAAAATATTGAACCTCTCTATCGGCAGCATCCCACATCTGCCTGCGATCTTTGCAGTCTATTACTTTTTCGCTAGGAGTATTCCTTTGCCTTCTGCTTTGTCTTCCTTTGGATGATGTAGATGGTGGGATCGAAGCGACGTTGACGGAACACGTGGACGATCGAACGTTAAAATGATCTACCGGCGTGCGTCGTTGAGACCCGCCTAGCAGTGATAAATGGTCATCGAGAATACATTGAAAGGATATTCTTCTCATATCATGCCAGCACGTATGCACGCTGGCGCAAGGTTGGGCGAGGAAATCGGTATCTTTCTGAGAAGAATAAGTAAAATGCTACTTTCTTCCCTTTCCTGATTTTGTCTACCTTGGGAATGAAGAGTGTGAAAACATTTGGTCATCAATTTTATCACCTTGCTTAAATACTCACTGATTCATTGTAGAATCTGTATTTCTGTAAAATCCTCAAAGAAATACACGCGATGTACTTAATTTCGTATTACATTTTATAATGCAGCATCCGCCATAAGAAACTATTTTACTTTTCAAAGTGTGAATTCGGTAATGCTATTCCTATAAAAATTTGAAGAATATCATATACCCATGGTAGGCTACTGTATTCATCGCTAGTTTTTATAATACTTCAACTATTTAACAATTTTCATAAATTATGTCAATTGCGTGTATCAAAAATGTTTCAATCATCCAAACTACACCTCTACTTATTTTCATGATCACGTCACACATTTCCCCACTGTAACGTTAACAGGATTATGTACAAGGTATAGCATAGGATTAAATGTCAACCTCCATAGTTCAGAATTCGCAGAAGGAAACGTCTGCGTGCCGGAAGACGAAATATCGCGGATACATTGTGTCAGTTTGCACGAGATCACGGTCCCCGCTTCATACACCAGTCGCGATATAACCAGGCAGGTAGATCGAAATGGAAGAAGGGAGCGGAAGAGAGTGGAAGAGGTGTGCCACACTGCTGGAAATAGGGTTTGGGACGCACGAGAGCTGCCCTGGACCGTTTTATGCATACCGAATGCATATCGAGCCATTCCGATGCATCGCATGCATGGACAATTGATTTATAGCCGAAATAAACCGCTCTCCTTTTCGATAAATAGAAAAAACTCCATCGTAGCGTACGCGCTCGAAACTCAACCATGGGCAAAGACTTCCCTTGTTTTCCAATGCTGTTTTCCTCGTGAAGGAACTAATGGCCGTCGAAATGACTCAAAAATGGTCAAATTTATAATTCATAAACGTACATTAAAGGAAACTTTTTCATACTTGAACAAGCATGTTGTGAATACATTTTGATGAACTTCTACATAACACTATTAATACACGAGCCATTCGTTAAAATTATTTACCATCGCAAAACAAAACGTAGAAATTCATTTTAAAAATAATTATCGGCTAAATGTCTTCGGATTAAAATTAAAAAGAAAATTTAAAACTTCCCAGTAATTTCTTCCAAGAATTGACCAACAGACAATTTTCGAAACAGAAGCACAATTGGTGACATCACGACTGACAATTAAGAGTTTGAACGAGATCGATACGAGTGCACAAATAATATTCAAATTAAATACCACGGTCCAGGCAAATGAACGCTCGTTTATACGTACGCGGAACCGTCGGCCGTCTGTTTTGATTATCTCCGTAATACTTCCCTGGCGAATTGCTCTCAGTTTCACGGGCCCAATTCGTCTTATCTTAATTATTCAAACGAACGACATACATCCAGATACGAGTGTCCCCGAAAGACAGTGAAATATCCTGCGTATAACCGGGCAACAAAACTGGAACAGGCGATATTTATGGCACGCCATAGAAGAGGGACAGGGTGTCGGGGTGGGCACGGAAACTTCCCTCGACTCTTTATCGTTCACCGGTCGCGGCTGTTTCGTAAAATCAGCCATAAATCCCGGTGACCCTGGTGAACGTTGCGGAACAGTTGAAAACTGCTTAGCAAAGGACTTATCCACGCCCAGCCGGAGTCGCGTTTCGAACGAAAGACTCCGTTGGATTAATGGCGTCCCATTGTTGCAGCCCACGACGCCTGTACGGTAACAGCCACGCGAAACGAGCAATATGGGAACACCGTACGCGTCTTACTGCCAGAAATGGCTGCCGGAAAGTGTCTTTCGTCTCGTTTCGTCGAGCACCAAATTCACTTTGCGCTAAGTAGCTCGTGTCTGAACGCCGATATATTTTGCCAACAACCATGGCTCGCGATTTAACCAACCCCCCTTTTTGAGGGAAGACCTAGGCGTTGAAGATCGATTAAATGCTATAAAATAAATTACGTTGCTCCGTTTAGATACCTATTTTACTCGCGTAATTTTCATTCGCGTATTTACTTCATTTTCTCGTTTTACTTACTCCTCTGCCTAATTTACAGTGAAATGTGTGCAGACGAAATACGAAGTTCCTAGTGCACTTCTCTATCGGGTAACTGTAAAAGTTCTATAATTAGTCTATGTACGATTTGATCCATGATTTTCAAGCAAATGATATAATTTCGTTTAGCTTGGCATTCACGTATCTGACTAAAAACAGTCAAGTGTGACATGTCTCGGACAACTTATAGTATATTTACAAAATACAGTGACAAATGCAAAGCGCTGAAGCGGTAATTTTTCAAACTAATCTTTAAAAATGCCACTCATTTCACGACTTCTTTCCCATTTATGATTATATATCAATATCGATACGATTTCCCTATTTCTTCGACTGATCCTACTCGATTCAGAAACGAAAAACATCACTCTAATCTCTATATATGTATTAAACTTCTTTCTTAAGCACATCGAAGGACTGAAGATGTTCAAGCAGTACATATTTATCTAAACAAAGGTTCTCTAAATGCGACAATAATTAAATCAGATAGAGTAAGAGAATTAGTCTGATAATTCAAAACACCAGAGTAATAAATAAGCAATTGCAATATAATATTTCTTAATATAACTGTATACTCTGTAGTCATATAATGATAATAATTCATATGCCTACAATCGAAGTTGCAAGTTTTCGAAAGAAATATGAAAATTGATCATTCTCGCGTAAGCGACCACTAAAACTGAAATACACGTGGAAATAGTACACCATAACCAATGAGATCGTTTGCACTACCACTTTCATATGAATGGGAAGAAAGTTCCATGCCGATTCGAGCCGGAGGATCGTGAATACTGGGTCGCAGGAGAGCAGAGAAGAGTGAAAATGGTGGTAGTAGACGACAGCGGAATGGGCTAGTCGATTGTAACGTATATTAAAATTCCAATACCCAGACTTCTGATAACTTCTACCGTATATCATGCAAAGCAAGGCCGAGGCCCAGCACCGAGATACCCATACTGCAAACTGCAGGAGACTTGCTGACAAAAAATCTCAAATCAACGAGCAACTAGGAAATCCGAGTGAAATGGAGTATTTCTTGTTCGTGGAATTGGCACACGTTATAATCGATATTCGTTTCTTCGAAAAATACAAAATATAAAATTGAAGATGGCATTGAATCGAAGAAATGATGAATCTCCAAACTGTATCAAATATTACACTCCGATAAAATTGTATTCCGTAAACTTGTATTACGCTATTATTCTATACTTAACGTATTATAAATAAATGTAATAACATATATAAAATATATTTTACATTCAGTGTTCTACGTATATCTTTGAAAAAGATATTTTTTACTAAAAATTTCAAAAATCTTACTTAATTTTTCGTGAAATTAAAAATTCTATTAATCTTTCTGATCGAGAATGAAAAGAATTTGTTAAATTTATTGAAAGTCATCGGATACTAAATGATGACAGCAACAAACCTGAATAGTTATATGTTCATATGACACCATATATGTATTGATAGACAGATTTATCGAATCTCCAAAAATTCCCTTCTTTTGAGACACTCCGCGCAGGGTAATAATATCGTTAAGGTATTCAACTGTACGAAAGTTTTAATAACGGGATAAAATAGAGTGAATGGTTGAAAGGAGGAAGACGTGGAAACTAAGGCGTAATAAAGTTGCTAATTTACATATCTCAACTGAATATCTGTTTTCTTATTCCTCTTTCGAGTTAGTAAATCTCAATGATAAATTGCACAACGAACTTAGTATTCACGAATAGTGTGCCTTATAGTAACGAGAAACTACAACTATGAACTTAATCAACAATAATATTTAAATAAAATATAAGCTAACATATACAATAATTAATTTCTTGCGAGTGTTCTTGCGATTTGAAAATATAATATGAAAAAAAATACAGATAAATTTAGAACTAAATTTTTGGAAAAGTAATCAACAATATTCTCAATCGATAAATATTTCGAAACTTCAAGGTTCAACCACGTACAATTACCTACTTCGCTTCTGAATCGAATTATTTCCAAATATTCGTATAGAAGGTTCTTTGCGTAAATAAAAAGAGGGGAAAAACGTAGGTAAATTCAAACAAATGAAGAAATAAGTTATTATAAAAGTTTAAGCAAAATACAACGAAGAAGAAGAAACCGTAACAGGAACACAATTGCTGTCCTCGTCCATTCTATAAAATATTAATTCCACGATTCAGGTAAAACGAAAGAAGGACATAAAACACGGTCCAACAGTTCGTAGGACAATAGATATGGTACTGGAAAACAAATTCATCGATTATCATCGGCGAAGAAGGTTCAAACGGAGCAAGATCGAGCGATGGTGGCGGAACGGAGAGAAATTTCGCGATCTGATTAAACGGAATGACCCTCTCGGAAAGCAGAAATAGCTTTTAGGAATGTCACGTACTTTATCCACTCCACCATTGGTCGTACGTTCCCGGTCTCACGACTCTTTCTCTTCAACCTTGTGATAAGTTTTCGATGGAATTAAGGATCGTGTTCACAATGGCGATGGTCGCGGCCAGCGGCACCATCCTGATCCTTACAATAGATGTAAGATAGCTAGAATCCTCTCTATTCCTGGGAGCCATAGGAGTGTCCCGTCGATAGATTTATTGTGGTTTTCTTGCCGGGGAGTTCCTCTTTTCCTTTCGTCTCTGGCTATCTGCAATCTATATCGCGCCCTCGTCACCCAACCCCCAGCTACCCCCACGCTCTCGTTCCGCCCTTCTATACGCCACCCAGCCGATACTATCGCTATTGCAGCCGTCGCTGCATCCCTCTCTGCCTCGGACCAACACACGTACCAACTTCGAAAGCTTCGTCCCAGCAAAGAAATCTGCGGAATTGACAACTCGCGGCGAACCTTCTGGATTCCCTTCTACCACCTTTTCCTACCTTCCTTTCCACCCCGTTTCTCTCCTGCTACGTGCTTTTCCCTCTTCCATCTCTCTCTGCACCGTTCCAGTACCGATTCTGCCTTCTCTGGCCCGTTCTAGTGCTGTTCCTACTTTTTCTCTCTCATTCCGGTACCGCCTCTCCCTTTTGTATCCCATTCTGATACCGCTTCTGCCTTCCCTACCCCTTTTCATCCACGCTTTTCTTCTTGGCTGCGTTCGCCGAATTTTTCATCCCCTGATCCTTCCACCCCCTATCCTCCACGCCGACCCTGTTTCTACCGCCGCACCAACCACTTTTCTTCCTCGCGCTGATTTTTGCCGCACGGCTCCTACTTCCTCCTTTTCCCTCTCAACGGACGGCAGATTTATCTGGAAGTTTTATAGCTTATGCGGCTGATCCGTCGACGAGATGCCGCGAAGGCGATCGCGAGAGAACCACGCGGACGAAAGAACGCGCGTTAACGGCTAGACGTTCCGGCTCGTGATTCAGATAAGTGAAGTGAGAGAGAACTGGGTGGATCTCCGTTTGTTAAACTCCTTCTTGCTTACACTCCTCTATGGCTGGTGTAAAAACGAGCGACGTGGTGTCGCTGTATAGGCTGGTAAGAACGTGGGAACTGAGGAGAGGAGAGATTGAGATTCGATGTATACGGAGATTCGTCGGTTGATCGATGGCACGGAATACAGGATAAAATATTATGCTTTCATTGATTGACTGACGGAGCGGAGGTGCGATAAGAAACGGGACCGAGGGAGAAAAGCTCGGGCGATGAGAAATGCTCGATTTGGTTGGAAGTTGCTTGTTAAATGAGTTGGAAAACTGTGTTTCAGCCGGCCACAGAAAGATACGATGTCGCGAAGTTTATAGTGCCTTGTACGAGATACTTGAAAATTTCTCATATAATTAAAGGTGTAAGATGCGTATGAAATAAAAAGAAAAAGAAAGAAAAGTAAAACGTACTAGATGCATTAACAATGTCACTCTTTGTTGGGTACACGATTGATTGAATGAACACGTTGAATTCAGTAGGAGTACTTTTCAATGGAACTAAAATTAAATTTAAATATATATGAATTGAAAGAGTTTAGTCATAATTATTTATATTTGAATATTGTGTTCATGTAAAACTAGCAACATAGTAATTTTAACGTAAAATGTTAATAAAAAGACATCCTACTTTTATAAAACTGAAGACAAACTTAACATAGAACATTAGAATCAAACTAAACATTCATATATACAAATTCCTTTCAATTTAAAACTACAAATTCATTTTTAAAATCTTCAATAAACAAATACCTTTATAAAAGCCTTAAAATTCCGTGTTATTTCTATTACGAAATACCCGATACCAAAAGTAATGGAAGTTTTCCATCCTGTAATTGATACGACCGAAAACCTTAGACGGGCAAATTTGAAATCGACGCAAAGACGGTTACACGAATCTCTTCCAAAATTTCAATTTCAATCACGCTCTCTGTCCCAGTTCACCGGCTATAGGCTGTATCACTGCATGAATGAAAACATGATTTCGGGCCATAAGAGTGGATGCTCGTTATTTTCTTCGTCCCAGCAGTGGTCACAGAATGGCAGCCGTCACAGGCTTCGTTTGACAGCGGCGATGTATAACACTAGTGGCTGCGGGAGTCGCGTAATTATGAGAGTGTGTACGTCCGCTGCCCCGTCCCACCGTGCCCCTCTGCTCTTTTGGTTGGAATTGCTTTCCAGTCAAATTGTCCACGAATCCGCATAAATGCGGCGTGTACACGTACCGTGTGTCGATGCGGCACAGCGAAACCTCGGCCCCGACAGCAGCTACGGGACACCAGTCTGATGCCATTGCAATATGTTCATTATGCGCGGTCATTGTCCATTCATACGTGCAGCAATATGTAATTGCTTTTGTTGCGGTCCGGGGATACAGTAACGCTGTGCTCCGAAGCTCGTATTTATCTCTAAAATAATGACTACCGCGAGCAAGAAGCAAAGCTTTAATTTCATCTCGCAGTGACGATATTTCTGATACCAAGTTTCGAGATTCAAAGTGGAATATCGGAAAAGCACTGTGTAAACTATGTACTTCGAAGTTTGAAATTATGTACAAAATCAATTACATTAGATAATTAAATAAATACTAATAGTACTATACATTTATATCCCTCTTCATGCCTCATAACAACCAAATAAACTACATGAATTACGTAATAAATTAACATATAGAAAACTAGTATGCTGCAAATAGATATTATTCAAATTTAGAAAAGAATTTGCAACGTCACAATACTAAAATCATTTTCAAGAACATGTTGCAAATGCACATTTGGAGTTCAACGAAGCAATTATAGAGATGACAGTAATCATATTTCCATTCCTACTAGCATCTTTGCTAGCAGAAAGAGTGGGGTTAAGTCTTTGCAATTGCGCAAAATTTAATTATCGTATATAACGAAAATGCGAGTTCCTTTGCAAATTTTCACGTGATGCCACCAACAGGTGACTACAAAACCACCTTTCTTGCTCTGGTATTCACGTGCGCGTGCCTCGCGTATTCTCCATGCTGCACCCTTTGCCTTTATTACAACCCTTTCCGAAAAGTGACCGTCCTCTGCTCTTGCTATTAATACGTTTGTCACGGATCGATGCACACTAATTTATTTATGTATTTCCCGAGCAACTGAAGATTTGCTGTCGTGTCGTTTGAAGTTCCCAAACATGACCTTTTCTTCAATCTTGGCATATAAGATCCCTTCAAACACATCGATAAATAAACTCGGGACGAAATGTCGTGTATATGTCGGAAAATTGAAAAAAGCGACAGAAATTTGGTGGAAATTTGGAACACCGTAACAAACAGTGCAGCTTTAAACTGCTCGCCCGGTAAATCAGATTTCGAGCAATTTTTGTGAAATATACGGGTATTAGTCTTGGAATATTCTCTCTCGCTCCTCTATTTCATCTATCTGGTTCTCTTTCTCACATTCTTCGTGGCAAGTTTTGTAAAGGCAATATCACACGTCAAACGCAGGCAACCGATATTACAGCGACTCTTCTCTCTGCTTATCGTTAAATTCTTTGCGCTGCTCGCGATCGTTTTTTAGATAAAAAGATTTCACGAAGCGAGGTGAAAATGATGAAATACGACGAGAAAATGAAACTTCGTTTTCCTCAAAACTTGACACACATTTGGAAACTTGAGTAGCTTCCAATACTTACAGAACTTTGAAATGTGAATAAATTCGTTTTGAAGGGGAATTACAGAGCGTGCTGCTGCAACTGAAATGAGTATACCGCATAAAAGACATTTGACAAAGATATAACTGAACACTTTTACTAAAAATAAAAGCAGGTCTGAAACCTGTTACCTCGCCTAGTATGAATGCTTCAGACTTGTAGTATAACGTATATATATCGAATACATATTCGCTCATATATTAAAATATATTTATGCAAATTATACAAAATTCAGCAAACCGTACTTGAACATATTACCATCGTTAATTTAAAAGACACTGAAGCCTTCTAAAGCAGTCAACCATTTCCTTCCCTTAAACTGTGTTAAACTGAATCTACAACTAATACAAAGGCAAAAGCAACGTGACAGAAAAGATAGTGAAATCGCTTTTCATGAGAACCACGTTTTAAGAATATTCTACTGTACAAGAACTCTCTCTAATTTTGGCAAATGTTACGTCAAAACTGTATTTTCAGAGTATCAAACTGTGAAGAAGTGAAGTATACTACTTACAATACCATTTTCCTCTTCAACCCCAAATAATGTCACATCACTCATGTATTATTACCACCAACAAACCACGATCCTTCGTTATCATAAATTTCGTATAAAAATTTCAACGACAATTTAAACACCACGTCTATATCACGTCGTTAAATACCTTCTCGACTTCCACGATGTAACGTCGAAACAGTACCCTACCAATTGACCTCGCACGTATCGAAAATGAAAAGCTATTTACACTATTTACCTCGATGTGGTTTTCGTCACGGCAGGTATTCGTGGTATGGGGAGAAATAAAGCAGCGCCCCGATCGGATCGAGAAAGAAACACACCGCAGTAGGAGCGAGGAGTGTCGAGTGGAACGAAGTTCCGAGCAACGTTCCTGAATCCTTGTGATACGCGAGAGCTTTTCGAGTGTCTAATTGAAGGAGAGATAGCGCCTAAATTTTGCAGTTGCAGCTGTACACGTCAGCGCCAGGGAACCGATATTGGTACGTCTTCAGTCGTCTGCATGCAGCCGCCATATTGTCACCAAGAGGCGCGTTTTCTCGCGGGAACTTCCGCAAACGGCGTTGAAACGAGGAAGGTAGAAGATGAATCGCGTTTGGTAGCAGCAGCAACGATCGACGTTCGACTTGAACTTTTCGAGCAATTTCGTCGCGTCGTGCGGTCGATCCGCTTCGAGAGCGACTCTATAGGTAAACAGTAGCCGGGAGGAAAGCGTTGTCAAAATGGACTAACTTTATATTGCCTTTCCTATTTGCTGGTAAATCGTGAGTGAGTTGATATTGGAAACCGAAACTTGATGTGTAAGATGTTTAGTACGATGTTTGGAATCAGGTTGGATGGATCATATTTCCTAGACGGGTTGCTGCTTTTATTGTGATTATCGTAATTTTATCATGTTTGCGTGTATTTCTTATACAGAGTGTACCGTTTAAGTTGAACACCTAAATTTCTAAAAGTTAGAAAAATAATAAAAGAGGGCTAAAATGATTTCATTGTACGATGATGGTACAAAGTTTCCTTAATGTTATAGTGAAGTGTTATAGCAAAGTATAGTTGAAGGTCGGTATAACTTTTGTACTATGCTTGCAACAATATAATCTTTCGATGATCCATAGTCATCCTTTTATACCTTTGATAGTAATAGAAATATTTTAGGTATTCGACTTAAATATGACATTATACATGTTTGCTAAAATTCTGATGTCCACTGGTATCACAAGTGAATGCCTTTCTTTCTTTGGAAAAGGGGAACTGTTCGAGATAAAATATCTCTTCAAACTAACAAATCCAAAGTAACTCCGAACAATATATTTCCAATTTTTTATTTTTCTCAATCTCTTCAAAATTCGAAAGCTACGAATATTTATTTATTCTTTTGGGAAACGCCGTGTAATAACAGGATAGATAAATATAGACGAAATAATCAGTAGAAATTATAGACGTTCCTGAATTTGCGTGTTCTTTTTGCATCGATCGAAGCTGTCACTTATGACGGTGGTTATCGAGTGCACTATATTTCTCGAAGCGACTATACCCTAACAAGACTCGATCAATCTCGCAATTCGAGCGTAGCTCGAGCCCATTCCTACTAAATGGAGGAAAGGGAATCGGAGATCCGCGACCGGTAACATCGGTTGGGAAAGTGACTGCTTTTAAACCGTCTCCGCCACGACTGATTGATGGAGTTTCCCAGCACTGAATTGCATCCTAGGTACACCCCAGAATTCCACGGGGCGCAGAACGGCACGCCTCGAGGACCTCTAACTACGGTAACGCCATTACGAAAACATCCACGTTTCCCCTCTGGTAAGAACGAAACGGTCACAAAATTAGTTGCCCGGCACAGCGACCAGATTGTCCGCCGAAGAAAGCGCAGAATCGACATCCCTGTCTTTACGCGTAGGGCTAACCCTGCTTCGTTAGTAACCGTTAACGATCTCACGTTAATGAGATTACCTCTGTAGCGGGCAAGCCCACGTCGAGCAATCGAATTTGTCCGTCCAACGTCCCAACTGAGAAAGACACGCGAGAAATTTTGCTTCCTCCGCAGTGATCCTACTAATTGATTTTCGTGTACGTGATCTCTAATTCGGTTTGTTGTGCTGCGGTTCGTTTGGGATTATTTCGAAACCACGAGTGGTTTCTTTTCGGCAATATTGGGATCTTTGTTAAATTTAGGAAGCAGATTCGAAACATCGACATGTTCTCTTTATTGTAAACGATACGTTTAATTATTATATCAATATATAGCAATTGTGTTGAATTTTTCAAAAACGATGAAAAAATAATTCACAATTCATAGTACCATCTAGTAAAAGATGTATTTATGAACTCGATAAATTATATAGTAAGAATATAAAATACGTAATAATAGAAGAAGATAACACATATATTTCTAATTAGATAAAGTTTACGTTATATGAAGGTAATAAAAATTCTTTAGACAGAAATATAGTTCGATTCATTACTTAACCAAGTTTGGGAAAAAGTATTAGTTAATTTTATAACGTATTTCTGCAGAAACGTATTTTATATTAATCAGAAATCACAGTAGGAAGAGTAAATCTCGTGACATCTCGTTCCTACCTTTGGTCAACCACAATCTGAGAAACTTCACCATCGCTATATGATTTCTCACTGCCACTGCAGCTGTTAGTGACTATGGGGGTCCTCGTTTTCACCCATTTATGTAAATTTGTTATTGTACGCCGAAACCTAGTAGATTCCAACGACGACTACGTAAAAATGAATCAAATGTTTCAACTTTGATAATATGTTTAGAAACTACAATATTTGGTGCCAACCTTTCTATTCAAAATGAAGGATTCATTCCAGAAAGGCACGTGTTACATGTAAAAAACAAAATCAAAAAAAAAAAGCAAGCGAGGAAACAACCAACAATTCCTCCTGACACACTCACATCCACGTCCCACTAACTCCTGTGAATTAAAAATAATGACGTTCGATAAGATGAAAAAGGAAAAAGAAAAAAAAGAATTCAACGAGCCGGGTGAAAGTTTGAAAAGGTTTCAGCCCATTTAATCGACTTAATGGTTCATCTTCAACGAACAAAAATTTCCGAAGGGACACTCAGGGAAGCGAACGAATCGGACTCGTAGACCCGGAAAGCATTCCCCGTGCGCTTATCCTCGCGCGAATCTAGGCCGGGCGTAAAACCGCGAACGAGAAGTTAATTAAGAGAAGAGCAAAATTGCCGGAAGGGACGGACAAATCTCGTAGAGCATATTATTCTCTATCATCAGAGGTAAGGCGAGGACGTGGAAGATAGGTGGTAATCCATGATTAATGATTCCATAGTCGCCTCCCATCGTGCCACTTACTTCATTACGATCGTTTCTTACCTCCATCGGGAGTGGCCACCCATTAATATACCTTCCACCTATATCAATGATGGATTAACCTACTTGCACGTTATTACCGGTTAGATCGCGTCCTCCTCGTTTATTTGCGGACTAACTGGTCGAGTGCCTCGACCTCTGGGCCCCGCTACACCTCGCAAGTTAGCATCTTGCTCGCTCGCTCTTCGTCACTCGACAAGCTTTTATTAATGAACCAACGTCGTCGTAACGGGACGACCCCAGCTGCGGCGTGTCTTCGAGGATCGCTCGGCAATCTTTGCCTACGTACTACCAGCCCCTGAAGACTTATTTTCGCGTCACATGCTCGTTAGTCTTCTCTGCATCGAGGAATCGATCGTCAGGGTTATACAGCTCTGCTGGCTTGGCTTCGCGGCGAATCTTTTGCACGTCCTTCTTCTCCTTTTTGGGGTATGCAATTAGGGTAATTTTCAAGTTTTTCACGGTTTTCAAAGGAATTTCGGGACTAATTGCATGGCAAGAGGAGTAAGATTCGTGCTCTGAGAGTGAAGCTAGCATTAAAAGCATAGCGGGATGATCAGTCAGAAAATGGTTTTACTATACGAATCCTCAAGGATTCCTGAATGGCTTCTGAAGAGATCAAATTTGATACAAAGGATTGACAAATTTAAAATACATATCACTTATCATATCTAACTATACTATATCACTCAATGTGAAATGCACGTAATCAATAAAAGTACTCGGATTAAAAAGAAAATTGAGTTACAATTTTTATTTCCTAAAAGGAATTTGTGTAACAGGTTATCTATTTTTAAAACAACGAATCCAACACTGTAAATTAAAGGAAACACTCTATAAATTGTTCATGTATCTTAGCATAAAATTATGAGAAATAGTAGTGCAGTCACTATATTTATTACCCTATATAAAATGAAATTAATGTACACGTTATTCATGAAACACAAAAGTAATGCGATTTTGCGATACATCTATACCAATAGACTTAGTTATTCCATACGTTCTATATAACAATGATCAATAAAGACTTGTGCAAAAATTCTGTTAAGACTTAGCGTCTCAAAACAACAAACCCCACTTACGAAACAAAATCAATACTTCGGGTATCGAATCTTTGAGGAATAGCAAAATCTAACCAATCTTTTTGATCTAGTTCGGAGCACGCAAAAATTGGGTCCGAACCTCGGTAGATATCATGAACCTTCCTTCAATAAGAAGAAATGAACTAATGATAAACGAATCAAGATATGGAAGCCCGAGTTCCGTCCACAAACTGTCCTTTATAGCTCGAAACTTCATCAAACGTGCACGGACGCCAGCAGCTCGAAAATCTAAACGCTCCCTTTCACGAACATCCACCGGAGAATACGCTGTCCTAGCACGGAACAATAGACAAACTGACGACGCATTGTTCGTTGAAAACGAAAGCGGAATGACACTGTCGTCGATGCTGACAACCCTGATGAATTACTGTCGAACGCAATCATGGCGACGACGGTCATTTAATGCTGTGACTAACTGAACGAGCAACAAAATGAACATTATAATTTAGAATTTGCAGCGAGAATTTTATTATTAGTACTTACTGGAAGGCACTATCATCGAAAGACCGATGATTCGATAGAGACTGAAAGAGCGTCAATGGAGAAACCGACGAGAAAAAGGAATTCTTGAACGATGCTGATAGAAAGAGTAAACGAATAAAAGGTAATGAAATTGCAAAGAGAATGACAGAGAAGATGCTGAAAGATAACAGTGGGAAAGGAAAAGGGGAATGAAAACGATTCCACAGAGCTGAACTGCACACACAGTGGTACAGAAAGGGTGACCAATCTACATACATTTACATTGCACTGGTTTTATTGCTCTAACCTGTTACTCTTTCCTTTTATTTCCTTTTTTTTTTTTTTTTTTTTTCAGATACCGCCCAATTCGAATGAGCCGTCGAGTTCGGCTAGGTGTTGGTACCTGTTAGCCGTTTTATTTCGAGGATGTGCTATCCCCTTTTTCCTCTTCGGGACAGCTACCGGTTAAACGATCACCTAGGAGGACCTTTGTCCCGTGGGTAACTGACCATCTACGATTGGTATTTTGTTTTTCGAACAGAAGTGCAGAGAAGTGAACAAACGGAAATGTACGATGAATTCCACTCGTCAGTCAAGGAAATGAAGAAGATATCTGACTGATAAGTTTCAGAATGTAGCAGGTGTTCAGATAGTAATCTATAAAAATTACTTTTCTACAAACAAACTATTCTCTCCGGACTCAAATAAATCTTCGGATAATAAATTAAACGTGAATTCTGTGTAATGAAGTATAAAAAAAATATGCGGAAAAATGGTGATATGTTACACTTTCAAGTAGTCATTTCGAAGCTTTCAGATAGCTTCCAGAATGTAATAAATTAACAATTTTAGAAAGTGCTGAAAAGAAAAAGAACAGATAAGAATTATGTTTGCAGAACTCTTTAATTAAAACAGTTAGAAAAAGATCGTTAGTGGTATTTGGAGCAACGAGGATAAATTAAATCTGAAATTATCAAGAAATTCGATATGAATTCGATATGGGTACAAATAGACACGACTCTAAATTGCAACGTATTAAAGCCAGTACTGATCAAATTTTCTCTAAAATATTTATCACTAAAATAAGAATTGTTACACTACTCAGGCTTGAACGTTACTCAAACAAAACTATTTGAAAAAGAAAAATTAAAATAATATATTACTGTCTGTATTCAAAATGAAATATTTCTTTTTACTCTATACTCCATTCTATCAAATATTTGTTCAAATAATTTTTCAAACGATCTGTATTTCTCTTACGTCAAGATCATCAACTCCATCAGATACACAGATTTTTGTTTAATTTCTTATACATACAAGTCGAATCATTTATTATTTTATTCCGACACAAAAATTGAGACAATAAATTACTTGAAAATACCTTTACTGAACCAAGAATAAAATGAAGTTACCTTTCTAAGTTTAAAAAATCAATATAATTAAGTAATTGGAATAAACTAATATTTCAAATAATTATCTGTTATCCGAAACCCAATCACCAAAACCAATTCCACTAATTCTATCACCTTCGATCCCAAACACAATTTCGTACTTCGATTTTTCCATCTACAAACAAGGGACAGATTCTGGACTATCTGCTGCCAGACGATTTAGATCCGAAGTTCTGCAGAAGACAAGAGCAGAGTGCTTTCGAAACGGAGGATCGTAGTCGCAGACACGTCGTTCAACAACGGTATTCAGCGTGCCGAAGTCGGCGGACATTGCACTGGGGCGCCATTAGCGGCCTAATTCGTCCCAGGGGTGTCCTTTAAGTGGCATCCGCCTCCGGGAGACCGGGAGCAAAGACGGCTGAAGCAGCCGGAGCACGCGAGATTTTTGTCAGCAGGCAATCTGCATAGATTTACATCCGCTTAGTCGCTTAGTTAAACGCTTTATCAAAGTCCCGTTCACCCGAACAGCGCCTCTGGGTAATAGACGGACATTTCTCGTACGGTCGAACAGACCACGCCGCGGAGAAACCTCAGGATTCCGGACCTGTTTTGTCAGCTGTTCATCCCTACAAGGGACTTCAATTATGCTTAAAGTTCGTATCCTGACCGCCGTTATGCGCGGACCACGATTGCGCCGGATGCGTCAGGGCTTCCTCTAATTATCAGCTGTTTTGCCCCGACCACTCGCGATAATCGCTCTCCTAGACCATGATTTTGTAGTTGCGTCTGCAGGAGAAGGTGGAGAAATAATCAGGAATTTAGTCGAGCATTTAAATAGGAGAATTGTACGTGATTTCCGATTTTCATCGTAAATTTCTATTCCTTCCGTTATACTCAGTATCACAGGGTGGTTTGAAGTATTACAGATAACGCGAACTAAGGTTTGAAATACGAAAATAACTAAATTACCTCGAGTTTTCTCAAGAGAATTATGAATCCGGTGGAAATAGAACGAAACGAGTAAATATGTTAAAGAAAACTACCGATGAGCAACCGAATGATACTTGGAGAGATGGATACTCTACAGTTGAAGGTTAGAGATAGGAAGGAGACTGTCTAGACCAACTGCTCTAAATTATCACGTAAGGGAACGATGCACAACTACTTTAGGTTTCGGATGGACGTGTCTGAATGTCTTCTAGGAATGCTGGTGCAAGGATATATAGCCGGGAAAATGTGTGCACAAGTTAGTCGAGAGTCAGTGAGGCAGGAAGTCGAGAAAGTTGTTACAGACTCATGAGAAAATTACAAGAGAGTTGCGTCAGAGTTGGAATTAGAGCTTGTACCGCTGTCACGGTTCAAAGGAAATACATATCTATTAATTTAAGTGTGCATATCTCGCTTGCTGTACACGCTGACCCTTTAATGAAAATATACAGTGCGAAACATTTGGCTAATCGTTCGGGTTAGACACTTTTGAACTATTAAGAACACAAATAATCTTTAAATTTGTATTATAATATTAACGCTGTGAACGTTTTCAATGTAGATAAGAAAATTTGCGTCACTTTATGAATTCTTCCGACATCGAACGTTTCACATCCCTTAGGCTGCAGTACGTGTATACCGAAACAAAAGCAATTTGCATTGAAATTACGTCGCATCGGCGTGATAACGAGACATATATTACGTTGGCGATAAAGCCCATGGGTGAAGCGACATTTACGAAATTTATATCCGGTCTGGCGTGTTATATTAAAGTACAGGATGAAGTAATTTACAGTTTGTTACGTTGCTATCGGTAGGAATTACGGACGAACACCTATTTCACGTCCGTTCGCGTCACGTTTCAGCAAACGATCGAGAATGCCTTTCAACAAAGCTAAAGAGAGGCATGTTGAATGACGAGCTAATTTTCTTCCGTTGCTATTACTGAATATTAATAAATACTTGTTCAAAGGGTAATAAGGAACCTGCGTTTTGCGATACAATTCCTCGAAATCACGATATACTTCTGATGGTTATAGGATAGGAACCTATTCGGTATCTATCTAAAGACTTCTCCTCCTCGTTTCAACTTATTCGTAGTAACTTTTTCACAGCAGTAATTATCCACTAAGTTTCTCGTATGAAAAATTTGCGTTCTGTTAACTTCAATTTCTCCAGCTCGAGTTTCTGTATAATATTTATTAGGTACACGCAGGAAATAATCCTCGATTGAAAGAGTATTTATATATTTGAGAAACACGTGATAATTGGTAAATATGAGTCGATATTTATTTCGATATTGATTGAGGTAGTTATGAAATGTATTCGCGTGTGCTTAACGACCCGCTTCGAGCTCTACAGCGATGGCTCGTTGGAGTCATTTATAAATTGAGGAATTTTTCTATTGGTGAAATTAATGAATTTACTGAAATAACTGAAGTTTCTGCTATAATATCGCCAGACTATTACACTTTCAATAACAGAACAATTTTTTATCATCAAAACTACGTCACTATGCTCATAGTGATAAAAATAGCCGATCGAATATTATATTACGCAACAAAATATTGAAGAAAACGGTATGAGTTAATCCACATTGACATTTAATTGGAATTTTATTTATCAAGCATTGTTATTTACTTTACAAGAGCTCGTTAGTTCCAACCACGATGACAATATTTACACAAAATAAAATTCGAAGTGACGTTAAAAATCAAATGTTTGAAAACGTCAAATATCCAATGAAATTTTCAGCATCGTGTTGACATTATAACATTACCACTTTAAAAATGATTAAAATACCATCGATTGCTCTACAAACTGAAATCCACATAGGAAAACACTCGGAAAATGTAAAAAAAACATGAAAGGTTGCCTCATGAAAAAAATCATTACTGCTACGCGATACACGTGGAAATAAATTCCAAAACATTCACGCGTGCGATTGAGAGCAAAAGAAAAATACTCGAATCAGTAAAAACAGAAAAAACTATAACTAAAATAAATTCATCTACTATTTCACTAAGTGCTCAATTACTAATTATCACATTTTCTGTTAGCTTTTGAAGGCACAGATCAAAATAAAAATTAATATTATTTGCCTTATACGAAAGAGCCTATGATTTGACTTATTAAATCTTAATATGTATAATATGCTGAGATATTATAGAAACATAAGTCGTTTAAATGTGTTAGAATCAATTTTACACTGGAAATACACAAGAATATCGTAATAAAACAAATCTTGAAAATTGGAGAAAGTTTTAGGAAGAAAGTAATAATACAAGAATCACGTAAAATTATGCGTACGCATATGCAAGTCAAAAATATTACAATACATCACAAATATTTTCCTGCTTATACCTATAAGAAATACTTATATTAAGTGAAAAATACAATTATGTTCAATTATAACCATACTTCGACACTCTAATATTATTAAAGTGTAAAAACTAAATTATTCCATTATAATTATCTGCCATCAAAACTAAATTTACCAGAAAAAAGTTCGAGAACTTATAAAATATTTCATCCCATAATTGCGTTCAGAGAAAAACATGTACGAAAAGTTTATCTTGTATAATCATTCTCCTCCTCAAAATCCACCGATAGAAATGTTTAACGGAATAAAACAATTTTAAATTAACTTCAAAATTTAAATATTACGCGAGACAATAACAACAAGTACATCGCACTTTCATACAGAACGTTATGTGGAAAATGCGAAAATTCAGATTCGCTTCTTTTTGTTAGAGAAAATGTTCGGAGGACAAGCTGACTAAAAGCAAACGAAACTGGTTCTCGCGGCAATAATGGAACCGTAATTTGCAAAGTGTAAATATAAATGGAAAAAAGCTATGATTCGATAAGGACGAAGATAGCAGTGAACGTATTGCATCATATTTTCCATTACCAGCGGCCGATTGCTGCGGCAGTTGCACGTTAAACTGCAATTCCGATAACATAACCGCAAGTTATCGCTCCTCCTGGAGGCGAAGAGAAAATCCGCCATTTCGATCAAATGGTATCCAACGAATCGATCGGATTTACCGCAATTGTACGCAAGTCGACCACATTTAGTAAATGCATTTCGTCCGCATTTTAATTTACGAAATATCCACGTGTCTTCATTGCAATTCCTTTTTAATTTTTGGTGTTAGAAAAATTATTGTGGAAAAAGAAAACAGTAAAAGACATGTCGAAATGGCTGATTAGAAAATGGACCGAAGCGAATATTACTAAATTACATTTGTACCACAGAACAAGCTGCACTAACAGAAGAAAAATATTATTTATATTCCTAAAAATATTTGACATGCAATTAAAGATTACAAGTTTTTGGCTTATATAAAGATTTGTATACTCCAAAATACAAAATTAAGAAATGGAAACTTACTTAATACATAATATAACACGACTGTACAGAAATTCATTCATCTCGGATGATTAAAATTCATAAGCGAATAGTTACTCCGTATATAGTAATTGGGAAATAGAATAAAAATTTATAACTTTCAAAAGGACAAAATTTAGAAATAAATTTTTATTTCATAGAAACACGATCCTTTATTTTCTTTTTCATGTTTCTGTATTTTAAAGGATACACGAATTATTTGATTTTCGTTTAATATTCCGAATATTTCCCAAGTTAAAGAAACGCTAGCATTCTAAATTGCTATTAGTGCATAGTGTTCGAAGTTTAAGGATATACACAGTAAACATGTAGCCTGAGTATGTTATTAACATCCACTATACACAGAACAAACTTCATATATATTTTCGAGTCCAGTCAGTCCTGGTTAAACTCCAAGTAGATTCTAAAGTTTACATCAGTTCTATACCAAGTTCAAGATAGTTCTAATCAAAGTCCAGATTCCAAGCATAGTTTGGAATAGTTTCATTAGAAGTTTATACACTCTTCAGTTTTCACTGAAAATCACTAGTTTTAAGAATTACAAGACATAAACGTTATTCGAAAAATTCTTCATTTAGTCTCGAAACTAATAAATAAAAAAATTAATAAATAAATAAGTATGGATATTAGGAAAGTTAAAAAACTATAACTTTCATTATATTTCATTGACTTTTCAATTTATATAAATTTTAATAATTACGTAAACAACTCTTTTGTCCACAAAAAGTAATTCAAAAAAATTGTATTTATTATTAGCTAATGTATATATCAAAATGTCTATACTGACAAATTTAAATTGCTGTAATTTTATTGATTGTTTATGGCCTAAAGTAAGTCACTGATAACACTATGCAACAAATTTGAACTCTTTCTCTAATCTGTTACATTGATTAGGTGATTCTTGTAGAGTATACTTTCCTTGACACGAATCGAAATTGTTCCATAACCCTCAGTTCCCGAAAAATATGAATTTTCCTAAAAGAGAACGACTTTTGGCAAAAAGAAAGTAGTGCATAAAAAGTAAGAACATAACGAGGTTCATGGTTGTCTTGCCAGTTATGTGAGAGTATCCCGAGTTTATCAAAGTCCATAATTACAATTATTGGTCAGCAGAGTTTAAAAATAAGCCTCCAGTGTATTACTCACACATAAAATTACATATTAAAATTCATGTTGAGCACTGTTACTAGATATGCAACTTGCATCTAACTTAAAAGATGCCTTTCACACGTCCCATAATCTCAACCTCAATAAATTGCACCGTTTATGCATTTTCTCAACCTTTAATCAAACCCTTATGAGTTCTTTTATGCATCATATCGCAGCAACAAAACGATCACTTTCACCCTAATCATATCTATATTCGAAATATTCAACCCGAGATCTTCCGCTCCATACTTATCATAACAAGAAAATCGTACCCCTTTTCGTCTAATCCAAGGCAGAGAGGTACGGAGAAAGCTCGATCCGAGATCTGCGAAAAGTATCTCAGTGGAAAACTCGTTCTATAGGGTAGCCAGTGCCCAATTTCGCGGCAAAATATTGATCAAAGATAATCGATCGTAAATAGCCCACGGTTTTTCCACGGTACATTGCGTGCCTTTAATGCGTCTGGCCAAATATTTGTAGTAACCTTCCAATTTCTCCGATGAAGGGAGAAAATTGATTCTGGCCGTTGCGTTTGTACTGCGGTTCGTGCAGACAGTAAACGGTGAGCAGCTTAGGAGAAGGAAGCCGAGCCCACGAAGGAGAAACGGAAGAAGAGACGAAAGACATGGAGGACAACCGGGACATGGATAGGGTGAATGAGAAAGAGAGAGAGAGAAATTCCATAGAACGGATCCAATGTGAAATACTGTTTCATTTCACATTTTCATATAAACTACTGACAGACTCTTTTAGATGCAAATGCAACGTTTACCTAACTCGACCCACGATGCATCATCTCGCATCCGTGTAAACCGCTCGTCGCGAGAAACCGCGACTTCCTTTCGATATCTTCGCGCCCTTCGTCGCTGTCACTCCGAATTATTTTTCGGATACATCTAGGGAATATCGTTGTTTCGTGAAAGGAAGACAACGGCAATAAAACGAGAAGGAAATTGTATGCGTCTTTGTTACTTTTCCAAGATGACGGTGATTTAGAATTATTATGCAGAATTTGGTGTTATTCAAGATGTCTTACGTCACATATTATTGATGATTTGCAACAGAAAATACCTTTAATATCGAATGTAAATCAATTACATACGCACTGCTTGTATTTTTAACTAATATTTCCTCTCTCTCTCTGTAATTTCAAAAGAAATTCGCTATATTCGTGGGAGTTTAAATATTATAGAGTACTATGAGCGAGTTATCAAGATCTGCCAATTTTGTTTTAATTTCATTAAAAACCGGAGTTTTTCGGATCAAACAAGAAGCTCGTACAGTTTATATCCTATCTCTCTCACGTGTCTTTAAGTATTTAATTTTATTCGTATCTGGTCATATTATTCTGATTAGGGTATTAGGGATGAAATATACACATTCCTGAATCTTTCCAAATCCACATAGCACCTTTACGATTTAGCTCACAGAAATTCAAGGGCAGGCTCATAAAAGCGAATACGAGGGATTAAATAATTCGGAGTCTAACAGTGAAGAACGATACGGTAATTTCCGAATTATCGCGGAAATGGAGTCCCGCTATTTTTCCTTGCGAGCGTATATAGTGGCGCAGTGGGCTTAAGCAGTAGTAATCTCGATGGATGTTACAACGCGTGTTCGAGAGGGAACCGATGAAAAGCGGTGCCCCGGTGAAATGGTAGAACGTATATAACCACAGGGATGGGAGCGTTCACGAAACTGCATGGCCATAAATCTCGAACGAAACTAAGCCCCGCCGACCCGACCGATGCAACTTTAAAGCCCGTTAAGTGATTATTAACGTTCCTTCCACGCCAGCCGCTGTTAATATGCAAGAACCGGAGCCATTCTGAAATACGCATCCGTAATTACTTCATCGTCTTACACCGATGTTCTCGGCGCCTTCGCTTCGCTAATCAAACTAATAATTCCTTCCACCGTCAGCCCTGGCTAACTTCTCATCAAGTTTTGGTAAATACGTTGTGAAAGTGTCACGACGCCTACGGGGTTATGGCATTTCCGCGTGAAAAGGCATAATGGTGCAAGGGATGAGGATAAAAAGCTGGAAAGTGTTTAGAAATGAACAATGAAATTTTAGTTTTAAGTGGGAGCATTTGGAGATTCTTTCTTGGACTACAGATTCTATTTGGGGTTCCCGTAGGAGAAGAAATTGATTACAGATACTGGTAAATCATTGATTGTCCGAATTAACTAGGAGACATTTTGACACATTTTCTTAATAACGAATTTAAAACACGATTTGGTTGAACATTTATGGATTTGTGTTCCAAATTTCCTCAACTGATAAATTAAATATTTCCTCCACAAAATTTAATTCGCTAAAGGTATTTCCTCTTTATGCCTTCAATGTTCCAAAATATCTTTCATCCCTCATTATTCGAAGCAAACATAATGCTAATATCATGGAAATATCATTTCCAGAATAAATTATGGATGAACTGCTTCAAATCGAAATATCTATACGCACAAGTGTACAGAACGAAGGAGCTTGAATAATGAAATCTGAATTACAGAAATGCAAATATTCCACGTTCTGTTCAATGATAACTACGATAAAGAAAAATTATAAAAATTTAATGTTCCCAATTAATTTGTATTTCTAATTAACTAACATACTATATCTTAAATTTATTAATTTCCATTTGCTTTTATTTATTATTATTGTCAAATGTGATTACATACTTTAAAACAGAAAAGTATGATGGAACAGGTAATATTGTATGTATATTTTTACATGTATAAAACAAGTAATCGTCTTTTGGTATATTCATTTTCGTACATTCAAGATAATAAAATTGAAACCAACGTATTACGAAATTTATATTATTATTCAACCCTATTACATTTAAAAGTTATTAACAAATTTAACAATTACCTATCTTTGTTAATAATTTCCGACAATCCTTTCTAGAATGACATGAAACTGATACCTCTAACATGCAATAACTATAATACAAAAACCATAGCAATGACAGTAGAAAATTTACAAGAGTAATAAGAACTATAATATTGCAAATATAAAACACATTCATACCTCGAGTACTTTTAACCCAACCCGGTATCGGGTCAAATCAAAGCATGGAACAACACCCTATATACCAAAAACTTTTTACCCAATCCCTGACCCAGGGCATCAATTTCACCCACACACGTCAGTAGTTGTAATACAGAAAGAACAGGCATCGAGTCCCAATTACAGGGAAATAAACCGAACAGTAATAACATCCTCATCAGCAGTCAGGACACTAAATTACGAAGAAACAACTGATCGTATACCGTCGAACGGGGTGCTGGGAACGATAAAAGGAATCCTAACTGCCAGAGGGAGAGAGTATGAACCCTCCACTTGCAGGTTCTCTCGTACGTTGGTCGAAACGGGCTGCTAGAACGTCCCTCTCTAACGGTTTGGCGTGCAGAATCACTCCTATGGAGAAATTAGTTTTGCGGCCAGTTATTACTAACCTGGCCGGGACCCTGGCCAGGCTTTTTTTATGATTACCGTCGCCATTCGCGAGGGGGCCACGAAAGCAAGCCACGCACAGTCTAACTGCTAGTCTGCCAATGAGTGTGTTCCAGCGGAACGACCGACTCTGCATTCCTACTGCCTCGATTGCTTCTTTCAGTGCATAGCCTGCCACCGTAAAACTTCTAATTAACTACGACTACGAGTCTGATAAAAGTTCTACCTAGATGCCGTCTTGAACTCCTACACATTTTAATCCTTCATATTTTGTGCGTATGTCCTGTGGTTCCTGAGGAGATGAGAAGTTATACTAACTCCTTAATGACCGAGTGACCCAGAAAAGTAAATATTGGTCGGGTGTAGTTGTGCTACTCAGGTTCTTATTTAATTCTCGTTTTGCAATACATTTATTTATGTACGGAATAGATAGAGATTTCTTTCTCCATAGGGGTATGGAATTGTAATAAAAAACATTATGGAAATATGAGTTGATATGATTTCAAATTTATTTGATCGTCTAGGATACATTGAAGGCACTTGCGTTTTGACGCATAACAGTATAAGAGAATAGCAAACTAATTTTGATTGTGGTAGGCAGAAATCAAGAATTCCCAAAATGTAGGAGTTCAAATTTTGTCTCTGATTTGGTACACATATTGCTGAAAGAAGATTTAATTTTCGCAAAGAAATACTTCAAATATATTAGTCAAAGCTATAAACTATAAACTCGAAAATTAATAGTTATCAGTATTAAAATACCTGACTACATTGAAATGTAAATGGTAGAAATGTCGCCATTGGTACTGACATTTAAGACTAGCAGTTTGTAACTAGAGATATTTAGTATCACGAAAAGAAAAGTTAACTTTGAATTTGTATGTATTTGAGTAACTATAACTTGGTTCGAATTTGCTGCCATTAGATTCTACTTAACGCTTCAATTACAAAACTCTAGTTTCAAACACCCCAGTAACATTCGTTGGCTTTTATATGTGTAAATTAGAGAACTTCGTCCGTAAAATGTATAAACTACAAAAACTCAGTAGCCAATAAAAAGAATCGCTTTTTATCGAAAAGCGTTGTGTTTTTCAGACAATTTTACAAATTGTTCCTATTAGAGAACTTCGTCCGTAAAATGTATAAACTACAAAAACTCAGTAGCCAATAAAAAGAATCGTTTTTTATCGAAAAGCGTTGTTTTTCAGACAATTTTACAAATTGTTCTGTCGCGATGCATCGACCCCTCCCCTAGAAAATGAACGAAAATTTATCGATAAAATCGACGAATTTAATCTTTGTAAAGCAAAACGAGGAAATCTGGTTCATTAAATTGCGCCCGATTCTCCCCGACACGACTCCGTAGATACCACGACGCGAAATGAAAAATATTCGTTTACCGTAACGAAATATGCATTTAAAAACGATATTCATTATACTGTAAATGTAGCTGTCAGTGCACCACACTCGCGACTTTGACCACGTTATTCATCCCCCTGTTTACGCTCATCGCTTTAACCGCTAAATATAAATCAATAGGGAAGCGCGAGGACGGATAAATAAACGAATAAAACTGTAATTGATATATCGGAGGCACGAGGATCTACAGAATTGAATTGGTTATTTCGAAAACAAATATAAAAAATGTCAGGGGCGAGAAATTTTGGGAAACGGTGAAAGCACTCTGCAACTTTTCAGTCGAATTAATAGATTCTGGTCATGGTATACTACAAGAACTTTCCAGGATATCTGAACTTATCTCTAGCGATACTGATCGTTTCAAGAATTCGTTTCGAGAATTTATCATGACTTTTTGAAAGAAAAAAATGAATAAAGTTTATCTTGGCTTTCACATTCGTCCGACGCTACATTTAATTTCATTGGCAAGGAATTTAAAATGTGCGATATATATTCAAAAGCAACCACTTCAAATAGGCTATTAATAATTTCACGATTCCCTGTATAAAATACGAGTATACCGGACAAATTTTAATAACGAATTCATTAGCATATGCAAAACGAAGATTATTTTACCTTTCTTATCCAGTGTCATTACAAATCTTCGAATAAAATCCCAAAAAGTCATCATACGACCCTCTAGCAAACAGAAAGACTTCTCGTAGAACGTAAAATATATCTCATCTCAACCTTGAAACGATGAAAGATTTATTCCATCGTCAGCTTCTGTTCAAATTTCGCTCCTTTCAAGACAATTTCATAGTAATAACATGTAACGATCAAGAGAAACAGAACCATCACGCATGATGACAAACAAAACCGAATGCATCACCGAAAATTCATTCTCCGATCACGTAAGTACCTACTTACATACAAATAGCGCCCCATTCATTTGTAAGGATGGTCTATTCAAGGCCGCAAGAAGAATGCCAGGCATCCTCCTGATGACTAAACGAGACCATAGTCTTTCGTCACGCGCCCCATATTTCCGAGGAAAATAACCACTTAAGCTCTCATGCAGGAAAAAAGCTCGGAGCGATGACAGAGACGAGGAAAGATAAACGCAAACCGGGCATACGATGGAAGAAAGAGAAGCGCAGAAAGGGTCATGGAAGGTGGGTTGCTCGACCTCCGTAAAATTACTCCTGGCCATCGTTTGTCTCTCACTTTCATGGACCCAGAAAATATGTGTGAGTGTGCGTACGTATACGAGGTAAGAGAACGAGGGAATGAGAGTGAGAGAGAAAGAGTGAGAGAGAGAGAGAGAGAAAGGTGAAAGAGAGGATCCTTCGTGAACCGTCATGGGGCCTATGGCTCTATGTACATCTACTTAATGTCCTCTGCTATTCGGAACAAATTACTCGAGGGACCAGAAAATTAAGTCGACATCTTCACGGGATCTAGCACGCAGGGATTAGTTAGCATACAAAAACATTCTTCCATCCGATGAACAACCGTTTGCCTTTCGTCCCTCTGCAAATTGCACGTGCTCCACGGTGTAGGGACGTCGTTATTGCACAGAAAGTGCGACATCCTTGTTACTACCTTGTCACACGGTCCACTCGTTCCTGCTG
>NW_016908770.1:406287-505455 GCF_001483705.2 Eufriesea mexicana | reverse complement strand
TGATTCCATTATCTAACAGCTCGAAACAGTGAAAAAGGGATTACTTCCATGGTACTATTTATAGTTAAGATTCTCCTTCGCGAAGACAGAGATTTTGAAGCATAAAAAGATGTTTGCCAAAAAATGATGGAATGCTAAGTAAGCGTGAAGTAGGGTAATCAATTACAACGCTTCTCAAACTGTTAAAATTGTCAGCCATGAGAGTTACTCCTGACTAATACATAAATATTTTAAAAGTGTCTAGGAAAAAAAATAAAGAACTCGGTATTATGGTAGTAATCAACAGGATCAGGATCAAAACACAACAGTTAACAGAATGATCAACGAAATGACCAACAAATGGTCGACAAAATGGTCGACAAAATGGTCTACAAACTGGTCGACAAACTGGTTGACAAAATGGTCGACAAAATGGTTAACAATGAATAATAATCTATCTACTTCCTATATTCTTGAAACTCCAATCTATTTATTTGTTACTATATTTACAACTTATTACATTTTAATGATGCTGCAACTACCAACTTCTAATGTACAAACTGAAATAAGAAATTGTAATTAATAATTTATATTTATATTACAATCTAAAAATTTGAACACAATTTAAAAAATCTCAAACCTACAGAAAATAATATTTAAATCTAAAGAAGTTGCTTCTGAGCTGAATAGCGCTGTAATAAAACTTTTAATAAAAAGAGCGGAAAGTTTGTGACGTTGGAATTATAGTAATAATTAATATTAAATGTCCCGTGAAGTTTCATTAAAGTTAAAAGACTTCGCTAAGAGACTTTTTACTTAAGAGTCACACATTCGTAACTTTTTAATGTAGACGTGAAAGTAATTTTTACGTTCACTGCGTACAAAGTAAGATAAAAGAAATATTTTTACTTTTATTTCACTTACGAAATATTACATTTCCAATTGACTCTATAGTCCTTTTATGTTTTTAATTGATTTATGAAATACTCCAATTATGGGTGCTAGCAAGCTACTTGCCTCAATATTACTAAATGTTGGATTCTGCATTCTACTGTTCATAGCACTTAATTTATAATATTAAAAGGTTTCAACCTACTCTAAGAATAATATTATACACTGCTAATTTCTAACGATGTAACATACAGGAAAATATCGCATGGAATAGTTACTGATATACAGGGTGACAAGAGTCATCCTTAAAAGAGTAGTCATGGTCTTAGGAAGTCTTGAAGAGCCTGAGTGCCTAAGAAACCAGTTGATTACTGTGAGGTAAACTGACAAATATGCAATAATATCCGATTTTTATACTTCACTCGGGGAGAACTAGTAGAAAACATACAACTGTAAGTGAATTACGTGTGAACAGTCGAGAGATGAAACACAATTTTCTAATTTCTACATAGTCGGAAAAAAAGAAGCTGAACTCGCATGAGATGTCCCTCGTCAAAGATCCTTCAGAATTCATCCCTTTGGCAGCTACTCAACTGCAACGGTAACACTGATCACGTGATCATTTTGTTTATATTTGTTGCTTCTCTCTTTGAAGAATAAGGGCGTAATTACAAACATAATACCCACTGAATAAATGAAAATGTATGGAATCTGACAAGATAACGAACCTGGATATTCAAATGTTTTAACAAACATTAATCCATGCTCTGATTTGCTTCCTCTTTCTCTTTTATACTCTTGTACATTTTCTCTTTATGTACCAGTAATTATCGTAGTTTAAATGAAGAATTAAGAAAATATTTAATTTTCCACTCAGTTCGTGTTGCATCCATTTGCATTACAATAGAAAAAGCAGTTTAAAGATTACTTTTGTAAAGAACCAGAAAATTGGATTGCTACAGAGAGAATGGTTCCCTAGTCGTAATTTATTTCTGTAACTTACAACGAACCAAGCACAAAACGCGAAGAATAATATTTACGCCACTTTTATAACACATTCATATGCACTAATAATACACCCTAAGTGAAGTACCCAATAAATCAAATAAAAAACAACATAATATACTTAAAAACCAGTGACTCGTCTCAGCATAACCAAAAACAACCACACGAAAAGAAGAAAAAATTAGAAAAGTAAATGGAATACTCTGTTTCGAAGATGCAAATATTTACCTTTTAATAAAATCCATCACGTATAATCAAAACTAAGCAATTTTTCTGAAATAATCCTATATTCTGTTTGCTACTTCGCAATACGAAAAGCAAAAGCTCCACGAGGTTCCGCCCACATTGGTTTTAGCGTAATTGCTTACCGAAGAAGAGCCAGAGATAAATATAGCGGGAGCGGAAATGTGCCAAGAAAACAACGAGCTACGGCTTAATATATGTAAATTATCCTGAGGAAGCTGCGTTCCCAGTGAAGATATTTACTACAGCATGAGTAGTGAAGTTCGGGGAGCTAATGGCATCCGAGATCGCTTCCAGCAGCGCGATAGGACGAGCTTCCGATCGCTATTTACATTGTTCTTCTTCCCGTGACTAGACACAGATTGAGCCAGACGTGGTCGAGAGGAGAGGATCTCTTAAACGCATCGATCCCGATATCGGGCAATATCCAAAAGTGGTTTCCCTCGTTCGACCACTTTTTCTTCAAACGCCCAAGTCTTCCTCCTTCTGTTTCGTGTAAACCACCGTCTTGATTCGTCATCGCGTTAAAGGCGATGGAACTTGAATATTTTATCGTCGGAAAGAGTCTTCCGTCTTTGCAACCTAGACGATGGCTATCCTTTTTTCCCACTCGGTCTTTTTCTTCTCTTATTTTAGCGATGTAAGAGCTGAGAGGAATCGATGCACTCGGGTTTCGTTCGACATGTAACCAAAAATGCTACATGAAGAAGTACTTCCTTTTAAATTTAATCCGAATGAATTACATATAAGAAAAAATTAATTTTTTGAATTTTTTAAATTGCTGCTTCTCTCTTTCTGTGACTTGTTTAATTCCCTTTAGCGTTCTTAGTGTAAGATTAATTCCGATTTATTAAGGAAATATTTATTTCGTGCAATGAAGATAGTATGATAACGTTAGAGGAAAAAAGAATAATCTAAATATTTGTTTTCGTAAGAAGCACAAAATTAAAATAAATATATACAAATGACTTAAATTGGATAACAACAAATTTTTTTAAATTAAGAAAAAGATATAAAAGATAGTAAACCAATAAGTTAAAGAATTTCAATGATATTTTGCTTATAACATTTTACTGACTGACATTAGAGAATGTAAAATATAACACAAATATTCTCTGCACATATATATCCGTAAATAGATAAGTAAATACACAAATTTGAAATAATAATACAACTAGCATTCGTTCACAACTAAAAAAAAAGTGATCTAGAATTAATGAAGAAATGAAATGATGAAGAAACCAATTATTAATTTAAGAAATACTCGCATAGCATAGAAATTCCAAAACAAATTTAATTCCCACATATTGCTGCTACACACAATTCCATATATTACTTAACAAGAAATGCAATATATCCATACCAATATCGATAAAAGGTTTCAAAGAAACAGTCGAAGAGCACATACCCACTGTACTCAGTCTGTTCCAATCTGTATGTAACTCAAACGCCATATCAGTCAACAAAAATCAGCGAGGATCGTCGATTCTCGTGCAATCTCCTAGCGGAATCCAGGAGCAAGGATCAAACGGTTTTTCCCAGATCCCGAATGCAAAGTTAAACCAAGCGAAGAGGAGAGGTGAAACGGCGAGCTGGGGGTGGATGTGGTGGCGAGAAGCTCGTTTCACGCCCTTCGCACGGTCAATTCTCCACGACCAAGAGTATCGGAGCAGCTTTGGACGAGCGTAAGCCGCACAATGGGCCACTGAAGCTGGGTATCGATGGAAATTGAATCTGGCGTATCGTGGGAACCAGGGATTCGTCAAGTCGAAAGTTTTCAGCGAGAAAAGGACGAAGGTGAAAAGAGATAGCCGTCTACAGAGCATCTCAAAGAAGCGAGAGAGTGAAACAGCGTAGCCGGTGCGAACTACCAGGGCAATGGTAGTCAGGAAGCACTTGAGCGCCGCTTTAGAGACGACCAAAGACTCCATTCCAACGGCGAGGCGAGGCAAACCAAACAAAACCGAACCGAACCGAGCCGAACCGAACCGAGGCAGAGACTCGGCCTGGAATCAACTAAGCCGAACCCAACGAGAGAGAACTGGCTAAACGGCAAACTTATCTAATCCAACTTGGCTGGCGCGCGCTACCCTCCAAGCAGGAGGGACAGAAAACGTGCCATCAGACAGAGAGAAAAACATCGCGAAGGGTGAACGAAGAGGAAAGGAGGAAGGGAAGCCAGGCTACGTCTTTGCCGCAGAAGAAGATATACCTGAGCATCTTCCCGGGACCCAGCAACGGGATACGAAGTTTGTTCCACGTGGCGAACAGAGCTCCGGCGAGCTCTCTTTAATTACTCCAGAAGGAACGTAGCACGAGCACTGTTTAATCAGCCGTTCGTTCGACTGCGTGGAGCCGAAAGCTCGACTGCGCGCGTCAAAGACCAGAAAACTGCTGGGCGAAAGGACAATATTTGCGCAGGGAACGTCGACCACCACGCGGAATCAGTACGCGAGGATTAATCACATTCCAGTTGCCATGGATTGAGAGTTTAGGCTGTACGACAGCATGATTCGGTGGATTCTGGTAAACGAGCGATCGATCGAATGTAACGCGTGATTCTTGTCGAATAAAGTTTATGGAGAAACGAGCGATCGTACACGAGATTGGACCTGGAGTTTTGCACGAGTTCCTACGGGAGATTTGAGTTAACGTTCCGAGGAAATTGCAAGATTAATCCTAATCGATCAATGAAGCATTTCACAATTGGAGTCAAGAGACAGCTCATATGGAACTAGAAAGTATCCTGATCAACATGAACAGGAGCCGACATACTAATACATAACTAGTAGTTAAAGACACAACTAATGACACAAATTTTCGTGACTTCATACTGTGCATAACTTGCACGCAACCTCATGTAAAAGATGGTAGCTTATCCTATTCGGGTGACCCTAATTCTCGTCAGATAATCGGTTCATTTTATGAATCGTATAATTCAGTGATAACGTGCAACACGAATCTAACGACTAGACACAATTATATCAATTCGAATAATCGGGATCTTCAAGGAACAAGATTAAACGAACCACCTTTTGAAAAGTAAAGAAATTTTTCAGATAGAGAATGGGCTAGATCCCATTTTCGAAAACTGCAAACAAACGACGCAGATTTCAGGTATTGACCATTCGATCGGTCAACGTCGAACATTCAATCGGATCTCGGAAGAAAGGACAGCCGCAACCGGCTGTACTTTCCCTCCCTAATTTTACGAGCAGCGGTTCGTTTTATAAGCCGTCGTTAATCGCGGTGAACCTGGGCAACTGTTTGCCGGTCCTTCGGGATGTCCGAGGTACAGGCTAGTAGCGATTTCGAGATAAGGTTTCGAGGCTTGTTGGTGCAACCTGACCAACGTTAAACCCCAAATCCCTACGCGACTATCCAAGTTGAGCCTTGCGGTGTTGTGGCGGCGCTCAGGCGTCCTCTCCGCAGGATCTATCTCGAGAAATCCACTTCCCTCCTGCGTCTCCAGAAGCGTCGCAGTTAACTGAATGCTGTTTAATGTGCATTCACCGCATTGACCACCTCAGGACTGCGCTCTGTCCCCTAACTGGACTTCCTTCGAAGGAGGACCTGCCAGATGGGACCACTTGCCTTGATATCTGTGATTGCCCTTGAATCGGGAATAGGCTCTTCGGTATGACGTGTTAGAAGTTAAATTTCGATTAAGCACGAAAATTGTCAAAATCAATGATTTCTCATACGATGTTATGGGAAAAATTTCGGTTAGGGATCGAAACTACCAAAATTTCAGAATTTTCCTTTAATTAATATTGTGGACATACTGTAGTTGAGAATAGATCACAGGTTCACAGTTCTAATGCTAAAGAACACGAATCTATTGACTCCAATTATAAACATTACAATATTAGTTTTCTCTTTCAGGAAGAAATCAGTTCGAATTGGGTATTAGATATTGACATCCCTTTTTATTATTTTGTCTTGTTATTTTCAGATATAGGAATAAATAAAATAAAGTCTCTGACGTGTTAATTGTGGCGAAAATTTATGTTATTTGTTCCACAATCATTATAAATTGTATATGTTCTATATATTTTAGTGAAAAAGATACATAGACTTAATTTAATGAAACAACATTTAATCGAGTTGAATTCTATATAAAAGATATAAATATATAAAAGAAACCGGTACGTTCGAAAATATACATACACATAATTGAAAAATTCAAGAAACCCCAAGACACTGCAATAAACTCTGGACTGTCATCGAGGATATTCAAAGACGAGGATATTCACTTTAAAATGAAACCGTGAGAAGAATTTGCAAATCGTATAACGAAAGAAAAATCATCTCTTTGTAGATTCAATATCTTTGCCGGAATGTCGTAAGCTGCTTTCCCATTTGATCGCTGCTAGACTGAAATTGAATCGAATGGAGGCAGTGCCTACGACGCGAAATATTTCAAAGTACATTTACTTAAATCTCGGTTTTATCTGTGTATATTTATTGTTATTTTTTCCAAAGAACCACATAATCTACATATTTATTCATATTACTTAAATTTCCTGTTCTTTTGCACTATTTTTAATTCTATACGATTCAATTTTTACTTTTATTCTCTTAACAAGAAGGTATTCTCCACTTTTTTAAAATAAAGGAAACTACTTCCAATTATCAATGTCTAAAGTGCCTTTTTTTCACATAGAAAAACGATGACCTGTGCACGAATTAGTTGCTCTCTATTATTAATTTCATCGTGTCATCTACATAACTACAATCAAGTTTATTTTAAAAAATTAATTTATAGATTTTTATGATTTTCCATATGAATTACCTCAATTTCTTATTAATTCTTAATTATATCTGAAAGGAGAAAAATGAAAATTATAAAATTTCAACGAATAGCAGAAATGACAGGGAAATGATTTTTATTCGATATCTATTTGTATTAAAATCGCAGTCTATAGAAAAACAAACTCCATTATTCATAACAAATTCTCATAGCAAGAAAGGATATCTTATACTGGTATTACGCTTCACAGAAGATAAGAACAAACCTAAGCAAGAACATTTATAATCGATTTCCGATTAACTAATGAGATCAAACGTAATGGTAGATCATCCATTAATCATCCAAAGAAGAAACATCGATCGCGGTCTAATTTGGTAATTGCTATTGAACGAAACGAATCTCACTAATTTTACTGGCATTGATTATCTTGTTATTTTGTCCACTAGTTCGGTAACATTATTACACGAGTAATTTTAAAGTAAAAGAACGAGATACTGGCGGTACTGAAAATTAATGAAACTATATTTTACAAGAAATACTGCATGAAATATTACACTGTAATTTCGTTTAATAAACCGCATAATCTAAAGTGGAATTCTGATTAAAAAATGCAAATAGTATTCGTCTATCAGCTCAAATATTTATTACTAAATAACGTTTCATACGATAATCCTCAATTAACCTTGAGAAAAATATCTACAGTAAATTATTATTGTTAACTTATGAAACTGATAATTAACAATAATTATATTAGAAACGAGAAATTCTTGAATTTATAATTCGTTCTAGTTCATAAATGAGTTCTCAACACAAATACAATTAATTCAGAAATAAAACACAATTAATTCCACAAAATACTGAAAAATTCCAAGCTATTTTGAAACAGTATTATTTATTATATCCAACAGTAGTGGGCAAATGTGATTACAGATATTTGACTGTTGAACACGAATAAATATATTAATAAAAAAAACGATGACCTATTTTTGGAAAACACTAATTTTCAACGAAAGAGGATACAAAGGGTAGAAAATTTCAATAACATAATATTAGAAGTTGCAAAAAGGCAGTTTCAAAAACGACTAAAATCCAAGAATATATGAAAATAAATCTCATTCGATGGTGCAATCGTATCAGTAAAAGCGCGCGAAAGATAAATTTACAAGGGCTGACCACGAGCTATCAAGGGTTTCGAGAGCGATCTGGCCGACTTTCCGTATCAGTCCTGAATCACTCGGTCGTCGTGTCAGTGATTAATTAATCCATTATCATCCGACTGATTACGCGGCCCGACGCGACCCCCATGTGTTCCGTCAACCTCGACGGCGAAAGTCAACAATGCGGACGCTTAAAGGGTCGCGTTCACAAAAGCCCTTGTCAGCCTGCCACCGACGCGGTTCGACGATAGTTTTTATTGGGACCGCTTGTAAAAGGGGTGAAAAATTGTGGCTGTTTCCGGGCGTACCCCAACGCTCGTTTGACCAAGATATCCGATCCGCCTTCGCGGAGGCCAGGGAACGTAGCTGGTGGAATGTTTGACAGGCCACGAAGAGGAATGAAAGGACGAAAAAGCTGGACAGGAAGGACCGGGATATGTTTCTGCGCTGACGAACCGACAAATATGTACTTTTTCGAGCACTGAACGAACAAACGGACATTCAAGCGTGAATATACAGTTGGAAGCGAACGTTTTGAAATGAGGTGAGACTTTTAGGATATTCTAAACGCAATCGGGTTATACTGTATGTTTGTAGGAGGAGGTGTTACGTTACTTTTTGGTTGATAAATATACGTCATATAATCGGAATCCACCATGGTTTCTGTTTCGACCAAGGAGAATAGAAGAGAAGCTAGAAATATAGAAAAATTGAATTTTCCTGAAACCTTATTTTTCTATTTTATTGAAATTAAATATTGTTAAAAGATGTATTACATTTTCTAGTAGAAATCTGTTGGTACCATTAAACTATTTATGTTTCAGATCGCGAACAATTTATAGTACAAATTTGAAGTTTATCTTACTACGTGTCCAAGAATAACTATATCCTACAATATTAATATACAAATATTTATTTAATTCATCTATAAATTTTTATTTCAATTGCAGACAAAATTGCACTACTGACATGAGAAGTACACATTTCATTACTTAAGTGTATCACTTAGGAAACCCAGTATTGCACGACAAATATTTATTACATTATAAAACGCAATCACATACCAACAAGTTGCTAAAAAATTTACAATAAAATGTTGCGAATAAAGAAATCACCAAATTCTCAATTTTTTTCTACACTCCTCTCAGTATCTCCTATTTTAATTATTTCTTACGCTTCCATTGTTAGTCAAAAGACTGTACAAAATCCAGAAAACAAATAAATGAAAATAACCGCACAAAAATGATCTCACAACCGAAAGGGAAGAAAATGCAGCAGAACAAAATAAAATCGAATGCCAGTTAATTTCCTCATATAGTCGAAACAAACCACCCAGTATTATGGTTTAACACTGGCCATAAAAATTAGAACAAATCAAATGGAAAGAAAGACGGAACGAGTATTTGTCGCCGCAGCGTTTTACAGCCGATTATCGGGATCACCTTTATGAAATCAACGAATGTGGCCCACCATGGCTGCGAGCCTTGCCAGCTCGCGTAAACACCGTTCGATTAACGGCAATTCGCCAATTATTGCACATACGGGTGCCGATTATCGGTCGAACGAACGCGTTTCAACGTCGCCTTCCGGTTTCACGGCGCAGCCAGATTTTTCGGGAATTGAGCCGCCCTGCAAATGCTCTGTCAATATTTCGCGCGAATTACGGACAGCCATTCGCAGAACGACCTGATCGCGTAACGCTGCTGCAGAGATCGACGAAATTGCGGACCAGAGTGCGACGAATGCGAATCGGCAGATTGCGCATCCGCGCGACCGTTCTCGAGCATTTTGCGAAAACCGACTGATTTTTATTTTCCTCGACTATATTTGTTGTGCAACAGTTTCCATTTTTCTCTTTTTCTTTTGCATCATCTTTATCTCGTTTGCAAAACTTCGTCGTAGAAATATGACTAACTCTTCATGAATAGTGAATAATTACTGATTTCTGTTCAAATGCTTGGAATTTTTCATAATACAGATTTTCAGAATGAATCAAGGTTAAATCCAACTTTCATATATTTATTAAATATATTTTCGAAATCACATTCTACATTAAAAATGTAATTATGTCTAAGAATAACAAATTAACCCTTTGCACTCGAGAGGCGACTCGACATTTAATCTGATTCTAAAAATCAATGTTAATTAATGGTTCAAATTTAATATTACCCAACGATGCATGGAATATCGAAGTAAAATAATTCTACGCCTCAATTTGCATAGGATTTCTTATTTACCGTTTTAAAAATATCATCGACTTTATGACAGAAAGTCTTCGAATTACTATTTTTCTGTAACGAAAACATCTTCGAGTGCAAAGAGCAAATCTATATTCTTTTAAATAGAAACAAATATTCTCTATAATTAATTATTCCAGTCGAAATAATTATTGACTTAATTGTGCATAAAATGACTGATAATTTATATTTATTTTCTATGTACGGAGCTTTAACAATTGAACAGAACGTATTATGTGAAAGACAAAAATATAATACTGTATCAAATATGAATCACGACAATAATTTAATTAAATCAATAACAATACAAGTTTGACAGACGAGGCCAAATTTGAGCTTAGTCAGGTGAGAGGCATGATTAACGATCAATGATGCTTGCAAATGACGATGCTTACGGCTGGAGATGCCATTTAATATTCCCAATGACCACTCAGTAAGGCAATTTGGTAAAGCTTCGTAGGATTATTAACACTATGACAACAGATTCATCATCTGTACGAATGTTAACTGAAATCTATTCCTTGAGAAAGAATTATTATTACTTTCACATTAAAGTGTTGCAATAATACAACTGCAATAAATATTACTTTACAAATACAGATCACATAGAAATTCGCATTAGAAATTAGACCAAAATAAAGAATTATTTCTTTCTCAGCAGCCTCTCGGAGTAAAAACAATTCAGGACTAAGAAATTACTTATATCACTCGACAAACAAAACAATAAAGAATTTCAAGACAAAAATCCCAAGACTGATCGCTACAAACACAATGACAAATGGAAAGAATCAAAATACAAATTTCGTCACTGTCAGGCGTCATCAGTTCGATCCTCGAGGACTCCAATTTAACCGCATTCTTTGAGAACACGATCGCCTCGATCAACCCGAAAATTAATCAAATCAAAAACACGAGAACTTTTTCTAGGAAGAAGTTTATTAAACAACGAAATACGGAAACCATACATCATTCACCTAGAACGATGATAATTATCAACGTTCATAAATCACAGGAAACGACGTGAAACAGGATTAAAAGAGCGAATCGAAAGGGGCACGCTCGCGAGTTAGGATTAGGGGAGTCGTCTCTGGGCGCAGAAAAAGTCTGGCTACGTTTTCTTCCTGAAGGCAGAGCAGAATAGAGGGCATAAGCAGAGGGGAACGATGAAGAAGGATGAAGAAAGAGAAATAGAACGTCTGAGATAGAGAGAGAGAGAGAGAGAGAGAGAGAGAGAGAAGGAGAGAGAGAGAAACGGAGATCGATATTTCGAAGCGAATCCAGTTTCCTGCGCTCGAATCACGGCATCGTTAAACTGTCGGAAGGGGTTCTTGAAATGCGATAAATCACGGTTCATAGAAATCAGAGCCTTAGGAAACTCGCGTCGGCCGGCCGTCGCTTTTCCATGATATCTGCCACCATTCGCGGAAACGTTTTAGGCTGCGGAAATTACCGGAAATCCCTCTCTTTTGATTTGGTCACGCCGTGCGCTCGATCGAGTCGCGCCATCTACAACCCCCTCTAGAATAAAATGCGTCTGACGGATATGCCGTTAAAATATCCCTTCCTCCTCGTACCCACGAGTAATTCCCGGATTTCAAAGTGTCCTGTCAATACGGAAACCATAGACTTAGCACGTATCTTCCGTTCTCCTTCCATTTTTCGTTCCTTTGCTTTTATGCTTTTGCACTCAAAATGGCGGTGATCGATGTGATTATACATATTGAATTATGATTGAATAAGTATGGTATTTAACACTGAAAACAGGGACTGTACATAGATGATAACTCTTAAATGGTGTGAGTGTAAGGATGAAGAACAAGTGTATGCAATTTCTATACGAATAAACTTGGTAATATCCCTTGTTCCAGTTCGTTATTCGCGTTCTTAGCACATGAAGAAACAATGACATTCGAAGCTCGTGCTTTTGAATCCTCCGACAGCTTCAGTGAAAGTATGTAGCTTGAAGAATATTGTATGCATGTTGTTACTTGAGATTATAATAAATTTTGAAATTAGTAATATTATATTGCACAAAATTTACTTCAATAATACCTCGCTACCATAATTACTAAAAGAGTAGCACAAAAATATATAGAACGAAAATGACGTAAATGTAATTCAATTTGATCTGGTTGAACTTGGCTTGCAATATCCCAAATAACGCAAATATAGGATGCTTTGGTACTTTAACTTTAGTTTAATTAGCATGATTAACCAGCACGAAACATGAAACTGTAAAATTCGATATTTCATTATGTCAATGTAGTAATAAACAAAGAAATATTTGAACAATTAACGGATCAAATGTGCAAGAATTTGTCTTTGGTTGAACACCAATAAATGTCATCTATTAAAACAGAGGAAGAACAGAAGGTTGGACGGAACTGAACATTAAAAGATGAAAAATAGCTCACAACAAATAGAAAGAAACGTGAATCGAAAAACAAACTGGAAAATAGCAGCCTCATTTTCTCATTAAAAGCTCCAGCTATAAAATGTACACCGAAATCATTCCGAAAGTACCATTGTACAGGTAAACAATGAAAAGCTAGAAAAATCTAGGAAAACAAGTTGTTATCTAAATGATAATGACAAAAGTGTAAATCTAAAGCTACTCCTATCCGATTTTTAATAAATGACTATTATTAATACCACAGAAAAGTAATACCAATATTTATGATTTTCTTATTAAAAATTGTATTTATTATTATCTTATAACTAATAAAAATTGCTATTACTATTTCATTCTGTAGATAAATAATTGTTTTACTTTTATGATAATTGCGTATTAAACAAAATGTCGATTACCTTAAATTAATTCCCACCATACTAAATCAAATATTTCTTAACAAATAACGAATCAAAATAACGCCGCCCATAAACTCATCCACAAAATAATACAGCGCTTTTTCTTTCAGTAAATCATGCCCTCTCCTAAATTATTTTATTTTGGCAATTAACGAAAACATTCAGCTGGTTCCGAGGAAAATAAATGGTAAACGAAATAGATTTTTCCGCTATATTACTCCAATTACTTCCACATCCAGATATACGTGGTAAATCAATAATTCCAATACTAAAATTTCAGCGAAGTACCGTATCTTCCAGTCCAATTAACGCCGACCTAGAATACACACGCGGAAACAGCGTGAAACACGGAAAAACCGCCATCGCGTGTTTCCCGATATTCCAAATCGAATCATCAAAGTACATCTTCAGAAATTCTCCAAATTGAACCCCGATCGGATGCTAACGTCGTTTCCCCTGGCGAGCAAGAGATTACGCTAAAATGAAGCTGAAAGAAACTCGATGCCATACGTTCGAGGAAAAATCGTAGTCAAAACGAGGGCCCTTTATCAAAGTCGTCGGGCGATAGGATTGCGGGAGAAAAGCGAACGATTCCCAAAGCGGTGGCTGAAAAATACCTAACGATCCATAGAAGGTCCACGAGCGGCCATATCGTTGCCACGACCGCAGGAAATCCCACGCGGTGCCGCACGGTCGCATCCACCTCGCATTTCCGTTTTGCATTTCAAATTCCCGCCGGGCTACGCTTACGCAATCGCAAGCATGTAACCCGGAGACGATAGCGCGCATCGATCTCGGACAGCTTCCATTCGATACAGGTCTGGATACGGGTACATGCGTTCCGCGTAGCCTTTTTCACTGCTTTTCTCAAGCTGAAAGCCGAACCTGGAAATACCATACTCCGAGGTATCGTGCAAACTATTTGTCTCGAAGAATCCGGTGTTCCTGCATTCCCTTTTGTGGAATTCGATGATTGGAAACGATACGATCAATTGATCCTACGATGATCGTTTAAAGGAACAAGATGGTAAAGACTGGCTAGTTTGACTTGCTCTGATATGTTGTCTTTCTATAGTGTATTGCTATCGTTGTTAGTTTAGTTCAGATATTTCAATGGTATATTACTGGTGTACGAAAAAGTATTTGCAGAGTCACGAAGCGACTATTTATGTCAGGTAATACTACAATGGAGGGTATTTAATTAAAACTTCTATTTTTGTGAGTCACATTCACGCGAAACGTTACTACACAAATTCGTGATAATAAAATTTTAATATCCAAGTAAGGAGATATGTTGCTGTATATTTAGTGTAGCAAAATTTCGCATAATCGTTGCAGAAGCCAAATCCTAGTCTTCTTATGTCATTTTACCGGTGTTATTCTATTTGCAAAATATGATGATTCTCTCAATAGAGACTCATTTACAGACCAATAGTAGCTGTAACTGATATGATAATTTTTATGACAATTATATGATATATGACTACAATATGTCAATTTTTTAATGATTATATATTTTAATATTAGATTAATAATTAATTAAAATATTTACATTAGATTGAAATATTTCTTTACTATCTTATATTTACAAGATATAAAACACTTTTTAACCAATGAATTTAGTTCTAATAAATATGCAAAGTATATACTATGCAAAAAATTAATGAACAAACTAAAAGTCTGAAATTGTGACACGCGGAAGCTTCCCCTTACGACCATAGAATTGCCTATGCCTGTCAGCGCACAGAATTTCGCTCATTTCTCCAGACAAAAGAAATTCCGTAGCTAGCAAAGCAGTTTAACCACAATCCATCAAGAGGAACCGCTAAAAGCATCACCCCTGAAAAGGAACGATTCTGGGGATCTACAGATGTTCGGCAACGTCCCGTCAAGGATCGGACAAGCATCGATCTCCGGCCGATTCCACACGATTAGGCAAAGCAACGATGGTCCTATCGTCGATACACGGGCAGAAAGGACGCGAGATGGTCGTCGATAAGCGAGACAACGGAAGGAGGGATGTGGAGCCGAAGAAGAGGACGCGCGAGGGTCGAGTGGGGCAAAAGGCGGTTTGCGGTGGGATGCGGTAAGCGGCAATGAATTAATCGCCGTGAACAGTGCAAGCTCGGCCCAACCCCGACCAAAATCCCATGCTAGCCCTCCACACCCTTTCCCCATCGTCCCGTAAAGCCTGCCTAAAATCCCTAATGCCAGCCACCGCAGCCACCGCCCTCCAACTCGCTCGTTTCGGCTGCACCATCAACGATCGTCCGCTATCTATGACGCCGTATTAGCCGAGAAGAAACGTCGTCGCCACGCCACGTAGGTCCATCGTCACCCGAATTTCAAATTTCGTGGCTAATTCTTGCGGTCTACTGAACGTCCCGATGCCTACCCAATACCTGGCAACAATCGACCGCTTTTAGCTTTTAGCTGAGGCTTTTCTAAACCCTTTCGTCTCCGAATTATTTTCCCACGAATGTACAATCCTTTCTGATGGTTTTTACAATAAAATGCTGAATAATAACATTAAAAACATTAATCTTAAATTTTCCGTCGATACAAGATCATATCGGACAAACGTTTACATGAATTTTATTCCTGGTTTAGAAAACTGAATTCGCTGAAGTTATGTCCGTATCTTTTTAAACACTCTGTATGTCAACACCAGGGACATATGAATAAGTTTTAAACATTATAGACTACTAAGAAGTTCGTATGAACCTCGTGGGAATGAAAGGGTTTATTGCGAATCCCCATCTAACAACACTGACGATAAGTAATTTTTCTAGAAGAATGTGTAAAAATAAGTAGTTTGAAAGTCAAGAATCTTGACTAACTCGGTGCATTCTTTAACTTTATGTAGTGAAAGTTAGGAGAAGATCTCCAAGAACGTATTAAATAAGAGAGTCTCTGAAAGTTTTTCACAGAAAATAACGACGACATAAGAGATTTTTGAGTTGAAGCATCGATCTATCAATCAAGTGATGCGAGTCCATTACTACGTCCACTATAACCTCAATCGAGGTTCTAAGATGTGAATAATTGTTACCAAATACCTCACATACATCCTTGCTATGTTTTCTTACTAATTAGTATTATAACATATCGAATGGGAAAATATATTTTTAACAAACATAAAGAGCCAATGGCTAGAAGATTTTTATTAACTAAAATTGGTCAATTAGATAAAGTGTATTCATTTAGATTAACTCTCTTCAATTCAAAAAGGATATGACAAATATTTTTCTCCTTCAAAAAGAATAAAATGTATTTAATAAAGGTGCGGTAGCCATTTTACTATCGTAAACTACAATTCTGGAAAGTGCTTTCAAAACAATTTGAATTATGTAGTAATAAATATAATTTAGTTAACTTTCCAACATTATACCTTCTGCGTTAATGTCAGATACATGTGAAACGTTTGAAACGCATTTTCTCGCAGAGGAAAACAGAAAACCTTATGGGACGCAGTAATTTCCTAATTAGTCTGTGAAATAGTAATGAATGAATCTCTCGTGATTTAATACAGAGAGGGTGGGCATCACATTTGTTAAATTTAATATAGGAACTTTTTCCGGCCCTAATTTACTTCATTGTCGGTTCCATGTGAGATTAATATAAATTGTCATTGAACAGACTAGTGCTAAAATTTAAACTTCGTGCACGAATGATTACAAGTAGCGAAATATTAACATATTGTATAGAAGGTAATTATATAATGAGTTAAAATATTCAAGCATCTTATGAAATTAATTAGATGCATATTTCACTCCGTGGCGAAATATGAAATTATCCAAAATTACACAATGTTCGGAATAAAAACATTTCTAAGAAAAAAATCATTCCGAAATTAAACATGTAGGGCAAAGTACGACAATACCAACCTAAATTAACAAATCTATAGCAAAAATAAATCAATACAGTAAATAAGCGTTACATACCCCAAAACCAGTTTGACTATCCATTGTTCTTCGATTTTATGAAATACAGAAAGATCTTGATTAACTGATCTAATCAGTAGTATGAAAATTGGATAATCGAATGATCAAAATTGTTGTTACATACGTGTAATAAATTAACAAAATAACAATATATATCAAAAGAAAGTATTTGTTTTAGTTACGTACTGCATATTTATATTCTGATTACTGTCTAATTATTTTACCATTATTACATGTTCGTGTATTAATTTTTTCTTTATCGTTGTTTTTTTACTTGAATATCCTCTTTTCAATTTTCCAGGAGTGCCAAATTACAATCTTCCTCTTTTTTTTTTAATTCGTAGTTATGAGGAATTATATTCTTTTCAATTCATATTCTTTTCGACTGGAATGCATTTATATTTCAATTATGCGAGTGCTACGCAATACGAATGGATAGCAATATTGTTTATCAAATATATCAAATATATTAAAAAACATTATTGTTTAATTTACTATTGTTCAGTGATATTATATATGAACAGGAATACTTCTTGTGTCACTGTTGGTATTGTTCGAATAAATGGAAAAATAATTCTGGGCAATAAATGTTCATTTAACAACAAATAATCAGTTAATCGAGATCCTTCACTACTAATGAGCTGTCAGAGGTTCATACACTGAAAGATATTTCTCATTTACACTTTTACTTTAAAGTGGAATGCATATAAATGTATATGATTGACATAGAAGCATTATGATGCACTACATATCAAGGGTTCTACGAGTAAGTAAATAAAAGTTATTAACCCTTTACACTCGAGAGGCGTCCTTCAGTCGCCATTTGCTAAAATTTCAAAGCTCAATATTAATTAATATATCAAATTTAAAATAATGTAGCAGTGTGCAAGGTATCGAAATTAAATAATTCTACTTGTCAATTATTATACTTATTATACTTATATTATATTTATATTATATTTACTGCTCAAAAAATATCATCAGCTTTATCGCAGAAAATTTTTCATCTCGTACCCTTCGTTAGCCAAAAAATCGTCGAATGCAAAGGATTAAATACTTCGTTCATCAGTATATCCACTTCACTGGGTAATGACGGCATTTATAATTCGAAGCAATCCAACAACAAATTCTGGTAATGTTCTTCCCTAAATTTTATCCCAAACACTTTCTAAATAAGTTTACGATTGTTCTCTTGATTTGGGATAGGTTATTTTGGCTTTTCGATCAACTACATCCCGCAGTATATCAATCGGATTCGAATCCGGAAATTGTGACGGCTATTGCATAATTTTAAGTTTATTAGTGTCCTCTACTTGTTTTTAATCATTTTGACACACTTTTGCACCGTTTAGGGTCGTTATCCTGCGCAAAAATGAAGTTTCTGCCGATAAGCTTTGTGTGATATTCTAAGATTCTTAAATATTGTTCTTTCCGAAGAATTCCATCTATCTGTCTTCGCTTTATTTGCCCCAGAAGATCCGAAAATCAACAGAGAGCCCCCCTCCATACCTCATAGTTGGTATAACACACTGGAGTAATAACTTTCCATTTGATTTTCGTCATACAAGAAAACGACACTTTACTTATTATTGAATTTCTTAAAATATTTGCTCTGCTGTCGTTAAGTACTGTTCATACTACAAACTATTTCCTTAAAATATAGAAAACATACAAATTTATAGGTGTGAGTATTGTCGTACTTGCCCTTTAACGTAAATATGAAATCATTTTATATTTTGATGAGTATCGTACATATAAAAATAATTTTAACAGTATCGGTACTTACCGAGCAGTTCGTTTATTTTCCTATTTAAAATAAATTTAAAAATATGGAAACATTTACATACATAACTATAAAATTAAAACATTTTACATAAATAATATCAAACTCGATTCAACATATATAGAATCATAAGGGAACAAAAATTTAACATTTAACAGTTGAATGAAAGCTATTAATTTAAGCTTATTCGATTTTTAGTCCTTTCACTGTTTTCTAAAAATTGCAAAATATGGTTATTACTTTTTATCATTACTTCATTCAATTATTTGTGATTAAAATAATTGTAGTCATATTTTCCATGACAAAACAAAATGATATTTTATACAACATTTTTATCATACCTGATCAATAATTAATTATTGTTGTTGATTATATATGTAATAATTAGCATATATAATATTATAAATATAGTTATTTCTGTTTATCGAAAAATTTCAAAACTTATACATTAGTATTTTATGTAGTATGACAAATTCATATATTTATCTAATAAAATTTTAATAATTTTGTATAATAATCCATGTATAATAAATTTCTAAATAATTTATATAATTTAAATAAAGAACCATCTTGACAATACTATTACGTTTATCGTACACGCTTGGGCTGGCTTCCTTTTATATGGAAATTTTTTCAACGATTCATAGTGACACGTTTTTTTTTTTTCTTTAACATATTTTAGGCATAACGTTTATACCTTTTTCTTCATAGCATTAAAATATTTCAAATTATTATTTTTATGAATGGCATGCCGTGCAAATGAGTTGAATTTATTTAAAAATTTATTCATGATTTTTTTTGGTTTCTCCTTTATCTCTCTCTCTCCTTCTTTCTTTTCTTTTTTTTGCCTTTTTTGATGTTTCCTTTTATTTTCCACAAAACGCAAGTACCATATGAAAAAAAGACCCAAGTGTACTTTCCATTACTTAGTAAATCTTGTACTCCCTTACACAAAAAACACAAAACCTATTAATGTTATAAGAAGCATAATATTAATGAAATAAATTGCATAATATGTAAGCTTAACATTTTATCGATACTTCTCGTTGAATCTTCTATAATTATCAGTGAAACCTCAGTTATATAAACTAATTGGAAAATAAACTGTCCACATAAAAGTGCTTTCATATAATGAAATAACGAGCAGTTGGCATTTAATTTGATTAGATACATAAAACGAAATAAAGTACAATACAATAAAATAAAATAAAAAACAATATCACCAAAAAGAGACAATTTTGCACAAACTACTTTCTTTACAAGCAAAAAAAATTGAAATCATAACAATTAATTGTGGAACTTCATACTTTTGTACTATATTTGTTGCACATTCACCACATTCATAACTTTTTTTTCTCTTTTTTTTTATTATATCATTTTTAGTATTTCCTTCATTCTTTAATTTCTTTTAAATTGTATAACATTCCTTTTTAGTTATCCATGTTATATCTTTTTAATTTTCTGACATTATTACATAATATTGTGATTACTCTTACCTGTTGTTATAGATAATAACTTTTAGGATATTAAAATATAACAACAATTTTAGCGAAATTTTTTTTTTATTGTTGTATAACGTACTCTATCAATTTCATACTGAATTTTGCATCATTGTACATTTATTTTACATCATTGTGCATAGATTTTATTTTTCTTACAGAAAGAAATAAGCTTCGTACATGTATGTTCACACACAATATTCCAATTATTGGAAATATCTTATCGAGATAATAGAATATTCATAGGATATAGAATGCTCACATAACAGAGGTTTTACTGTATTGATCTTACAAAATCAACCTAAATATATAGAATTAGTGTAGATATAATTAATTCCATAAATATTTAGAATTTATTATACACCAGTGGTACAAATTAAACAGTGAAAAGATTAAAAATGCAAGTATCTTCCACGATTATATACATCCTACAATTATAACATTTCAGTCCTTGAAAGATGGATAAAATATTTGACAAATAAAATTGATTTAATGTAATCAATTATGCAACCATGTAAATTTTTCATAAAGTGGGTCAAACGAGTCTCCGTGCATCTCATTTACATTAATTTCCTATGATATAAATTTAAATATGATAGGAATGAACAAATATTCTTTTGAGTATCTACAAAGTATTGCATTAAATATTAACACAGCAAAAATAAACGATCTCTGGCATTTAATTAACATAAGAATAAATTATAAATGGCAACTGAACAAAAATCAAGTCAAAACAGTCTCCGTGCACATCAGTTAACTTCACTTAAACAGTCAACGTTTGCATTTTATTCGCAGTTAATGATATTTCATTATTTAATTTCATTCCATTCTTTTAATCATGCTTGTTTTAGTTGCTCGTTGTTTCTTATTGTATATTCTCGAACACGTCTGCCCAATTCACTCCATACATTTTTAAATAATTTTAAGTTTAATAACAGTCTGTTCCATTTCCTTCCTTTCCAAAAACGAGACTAATTATTGAGTGCAATAGTCAACTCATTTTTTTCATACGTTGCATATTTATACATAGTTGTGTAAGGAAACCTTTTTAACACCGATTTTGTTCTATCTTGAACATACTTTTATAAGCCATCTAAGAGTAAAATCGTAGCAGTTTTTCTACATCTTATTAAGAAACATAGATGTATAGAAATGATGTAAATAAATTTCATCGTGAACTATTATCTTAAAATAATACAGCTTCTAAATTTCTAATTTCCACTGTACAGAGACTTACTTGACCCACTGTATGTGGAGTACCAGGACTGGTAGGTCACACAAACTCTTCAAAAAAAAAAAAAAAAGTTACTTACGTGCTTAGGTAATCTAATTTTTGTTAACAACAAATAGGGAAAGGGAGATTATTTACTTAATGGTGAGTATACTCCGACATGCAGAAAAAAAATTCTGTATTACTACTTTCTTGGTAGGTCACACAAACTCTTCAAAAAAAAAAAAAAAAGTTACTTACGTGCTTAGGTAATCTAATTTTTGTTAACAACAAATAAGGAAAGGGAGATTATTTACCTAATGGTGAGTATACTCCGACATGCAGAAAAAAAATTCTGTATTACTATTTTGAGAATAATTTAAGTGAAACAAGCACATATTCGTAGTACCAACACATTTTAATAGAATAATAATTAATTACCCATTGTAAATATACTTTTAACTGCAAATGTTGGTTTCTTTACGAATCACATTTTATAAATAATATAACCTAGATAAAATAAATAAATTTTGAAACAATAAATATATAAATTTAGAAAAGCAATAAGAACCATTTCTCACTTTGTTATACTTCATTTCGACGCTTCTTTTACAGCAAGTTGCATTTACTCTTCTTCTGTCGAGTATACTCGCCATCGTTTAAAGATAATTAACTACACAGATGCACATTTTAAAAATTAAATAAAAAATTTGAAGAGTTAATAGATTTCAAACAATATGTGCGAAGTCATAGTCGATAAAAGATTCGTACAGTAGAAGTAATTTGTTTCTGCATTAAATTCTTCCGTACGTGTGTAAAATTACAGTAGAGCGTCGATTATGCGTATTTGATTATTCAAATCATTAAATCGTATAAAGACACTGTGTATTGTATTATATTGTATTATTATGTTATATTGTATTATTATTATGTTACATTGTATTATATGTATAAAATGTTATATCGTATATAATGTCTCTGTTAATATTTATTCTTTTTCATTAGATATGTATTCTTCCACGAAAAAACAATTATATTTAAAAATTGTTTAATTTCCAATTGATCTGAAACATAATTCAAAATTTGTTACCACTTCACCAATTTTTTCTTAGAATATCCATTATTTGAACAGATTTGCCACGCAATGAATTCGGATAATCGATGCTCTACTGTACTAACAATTAGTCAACCTACATCTTTTGACCATCAGCCCTAGTCTCCGATACTTCATATTACATCAAGTGCATGTACATACCGTTACCAAGAGCCAATCGAGAAGGAAGAACTTTTGAACATACCTGAAACAGAAGAAAGAAAAAGACATTAGAATCATGCCGTGTTTTCGTCGTATCGATAAGGCTAAATCCCTTAGTCTATTTCAGTCGGAATCCCCGCATAGTGGCGATCCGACAAGAAAAGTCTTGTCTTTAATCCAATCTACAATCGTATTTCAGATGCAGCCTGGATGCTTTCGTTCGCCCTATCGCGGAAACAGCAATCGACATCAGGACTCTCTTGGTATTTCCATCGTCCCAAAGCCGGGCAATCTGGCCGAAACAAGCTTGCAGTTCCCAATGCGGCCCCGTTTCACCTCAAAATAATGTAAAGCTCAATTTAAGCCCGGGCCATTGCCAAACTTCCAAGCTTAAGCGACGGGGATCGAACCAATGTTTTTCGGATCACGACCACCCTCGACTATAGTCTCGACACCCCCTTCCTTTTCCCCTCTAATTTTCTTTCCTCCGCATCCTTCTGACTACTTTTCTTTTCATCGTCACGAGGGCAATTTAAACGTAATTCCTCGTTGCAGTAGGAAAATAGGAAGAAATCGAGTTTAGTGATACGTCGTTGATATCTATGCAATGTTTCGAAGGATGTTTCAATGTGATTACGATCATGATCACATGATTATGATAATTTTTTTGTTCTTTAACACTAAGTTTACGGGCGCTATCTGTATACCTATTTCGAAGGACATCTGTCAAATTGACAGGTAAAGGAAACCACGTGCCATCTTTTTTTTAACGATTAGTTTAATTTAAAAACAATTATATATTTTATTAACAACCCTTCCGTCAAATTCACGGGTTCCGTAAATCTAGTGTCAAGAAGGATTATTTAGGTTCGAAAATTATTATACCGTTTCTCGACTGTTTACACGTTTGCATATGTGTTATTGTTAAATTCTCAGTGATTATTGTGGTAAAATAAATTCTTAAGAATAAAATAGAATATTTGAAATTATATTATTTACTGTGCTACAATTTTTTCAGATATTCGTTTAATGTAACAAAATAAGCGAGCTTATAACTCGCTAAATCATTAATAGCGTATATGTAACGAAGATAATAAATCAAATTCATACGGTAATCCAAATCTATCGTCATGAATCCATTTAATTTAAACCTTGAAAGATTTACAGGAGTAGATAACGGGTATTCAATCAAAGAAATTCAATCGCTAAAATGCAATTTCCATTAGGGCTGTAGCAATGAAACGAACCGTAATCGCATTAACAACATCCGTAATCCATGAGATTGAGAAAGAGATAAAAACTCAAATCTCCAGGCTCCATATCCTTCCAAGATCGATGTTGCAAGAATCACCTCGATCATCGTCGCACATCGTGTAAATCAAGACCTATTTATGTCAAACGAGAATACGTGTGCACCATGTAATAGTTGCGTCAAACAAGATGAACCTATTACCAATGACTGCTCGTCACCGCCTGATAGCACGTGAAAATATATTTTCGTGAATTTTTAATTTTTCCAATATTTTCCACGTGTTCCAAATATATTTTACACGCAAAATGTTAAATTAGAAAACACGTTGAAACGAAATTAAAATAGAAAGACAGAAGATTAAAATTTTATAAGAGATTTTCAAAATTATGCAGTCTGCAAGACACCCACTGTACTGAAGATTGACTCAGAAAGCAATCCTGTCAGAATTAATTCTAACACGTGGTCCGATTGACGAACTATACTGAGCCGTGGCTCAAAGCTCTAGAATCGGTTCGATACGGGCCAAGTATCGGGAACAGATTGCGAATCTTTCTCCTTGAAATGACTCGCGTAGGTTACATCGAGACTCGACCTATTTCGTGTCCATTCAAGTTGCATCGAGCGTCTGTCTCGTTTCTCCTTGCCTCGAATGCCTCGTCGCAGGTGAATGCATGCAAGGCTGCCCTTCGCTATCTGCTATCTCCTATCAGCTATCTACTCCACTTGCATACTGGATTTAGAATGAGTCGGATATGGCAAGGATAGAGGTTAAACACTTATTCCTAGAGCCATTTCCTCCTACCGCACGTCCTAGATCCATCCACGATGTTATATTTTCGTTTTGGTTCCCTCGACCATTGCGAGTTCGCGTTCCATCGTTTCTAACGTGGATAAAGCATCGCGCAAATCTCGCATGATACGTTGGAGAGTTTCATGTGTAACAGAATATAGGGGTGAGAATTGTCTGGTCTCGAAGAAATACGATTTCGCGGAAGAAAATCACGACACGTTACGATCGCAGTCAAATTATTTGAGAGAATTTAACGCGATTTTGGCCTAATAAAGAGAGCAAGTAGTCTAGAAATATATATAATAAAAGAATTAAAATATTATCTAAGATAAAAACACTCTTTTAGAAAGATTGTTATACTCGTACCAATGTGACATCGGGTTTTATTTGGTTATAATATTAACACGTGCAAAGCACGTAATTGTAGAAATTAAAAATAGTTTCGAATCTTGAATAGAAGATCGAATAAATACATTAAAAATAACTAGGAATAAATAAAACTAATCGAATTTATTATTTAACGTTAACAAGTTAACACAAAATCAGGAGGAAAAAATTGCTAGAATGTATATCAATAAAAACAGAAAATTCTGATGGAAGAAATAATATAGTGCGCCATACAAAATATTATTAGGCAAAAAAAGTAACCAACGTTTATCGTAATGGAGAAATGAGACTTAATTTCACCTCCCTTCTTCACTTTCCTAAATTATCGAACAAGTGATGCTTCCAAACAGAGCAGAAAAAGCGTGGAGAAGAAAACCATTAGGAAAACAATTATAACACCTCTACCAATCTATCAAACTGAGTAATCGTGGCTTAAGTCCCACTGACCTCTTCACGCATTCCATCAATGTCTGAACGACGAAATTGCCGTTTTCTTATCGACTAGATCAAAAAGCACAAAAACAAGCTACCAAACAAGAAATACGTATCAGAAATCCTTTTTCAAAACAAATGTCAAGCTAGGATCAATTGAAATCATTACACACTGATGACGTCTAATAATGTTATTTATGAAAAATACATCAATTCTCGTATATTTAATTGCGTATTTGATATTTCTTTTATATATTTTACTAAATTTCACGTTATATAATAAATATATACCTAGTATATTCCATCGTATTTTGCCTAAGGTACGACGACATTGTAGAATAACGGAAACTGGTTTTGAGACACCAAAAACTGACAGAACAAGAAGAACAGAATAACACAAACAGGAAACTCATAAAACTAAAATTTAACTTAGGAAAAGAACACCAAAATAACGAAAACACACAAAGACGCACTCTAATTTAATTCTCTCTCCAACATCGAGCGACTCACGCTCGTGCTGGTCACAATTAATTTCGAAGGACTCTGCTTTGGTCGTCAAGGGCACAGCTTTTATGCTTTCCTTAACCCACGCTTCACCTCCCCATTTAGAGACCAGGCAACTTAATTTCATTACCCAAAATAACTTCATTTGCTTCTAGAAAATATTGATCGGTTTGTAATTTCTTTTTGATGGCAATGGCCGATTCGCGATTTCTTCTCCAAATGGTATACTACAATATAGTATTTCCTAATGAGCAATAATACGGCCAAAACGGTATTTCAAGGATTAACTCGTGCGTTATCTTATTTCATATAAAATGTGTCCAACCATGTAACAAACTACCGCGAACAAGCGCAAGTAATAAATATCAGAAAAGAGTATTTACCAATGGCGCGTGGAAGACAACAAACGTGTTCACGCTATCGGGTATTTAAATAAACCGCACGCAAACTACAAAAGATGTCGCGTATTCTGGATGGCCCGCGATTTATATGTAAATTAGCTGGTTAGTTCTGGACGCCATTTCGGGTAATTTGGACGATCGCGCGCGATCAAATTGCCGGACGTACAGAACTCGTAATTGCACAAATCCAGACTCGTTAACTGTGTACACATGCCAATGGACGAGGCATATTCGTTAAAATGTGGTTGCACATGCACCGCCTATCACGGCCCGCCACCTGATGAAACTTTTTTAAACAATTTATTGGTGTACGCAGCTGCGACGTCACCGATGCAATTTCCCGCTGTCTAATTACGGATTTTGATAATAATCCAATGTTCATTCTGCTTACCGCGAATCCACGGACGATCGAAGTTTTATTGCATTTTCGCTGCTGATTTCGCGTGCTACGTGTCGCGAAAACATCGAAACCAGCCCGTTACACGTAATGAAATGTTCACGATCGAAGTTCCTCAATTTTGCATAGAATATCACGTTCTCGATTATACCACATTACCTTTCTTTAGACTCGGTTTGGATTGCTTTTATTTTCTTCTTTGAAATTTCGCTAATTTTTTCTTCCTTCGAATTTTGTCTACTAGAAGATTTCTCCCGATTAGTATTTTCATTAATACTCGATAGCAACCACAAATAGTCTAGGTAACAAGTAACAAGTTCGTTCCACGGCAAATGTCTATCAAACGACACACTGAATTCTCAATGAAAGCTTAAAAATCACAACATTTTCGGTTACGAGAGAAGCCAACAAACAGCATTGTTCGCCGTTTGCAAACGAGGCCATACGTGAACCAGGCGAGGAGCAAGCTGGAAGCGGAAGCGAAGCGAAAAGGCGAAGGAAAGGGGGGAAGAGGAAAAGTAAGTTTGGAGGAAGCAGCGTGCGGAACTGCCGGCTGCACTGTCTTCCAAGTTCCTCTGTTGTCCTTTGCCCCTATCCGCCCCTTACACGATTTCTGCCGCTGCGAGTCTTGGCAAGTTTCGCGAAATGGAAGTTCGGTAAGCCGGCCACCTTCGTAACGATACCTGCGACAGCTCGTGAGAGGTTGCAACGTTCGAGGCACGTGGATAAACATGGCGCGATTCCGCAAGAATTCGCGCATCGGTAACGATGTACAGATCGATCCTGAGACCGTAGGTGGGATTTCACAGAAAAATTCGACATCTGATGGATACTATAGCATGTAATACGCGGTTGATGTACGCATGTGAGCCTCGAGGGATTTATACGTGGCTACAAATAAAAATACATCGTTGTTAAGACGTTACGCATTGCAACGTGAAAATAAAATTTAACGCTGAAATTCTGTTAAACCTAAAGAAAGTTAATTAGATACTATAAAGAACACAGGGAAATTCATCCAGCGCCCCAAAAGCCTGCAAGAAACATCGAGTGCGCGCAACAACGAGAGCGAAACAGCCAAAATTTCGCCACTTTTCCGTGGCTCTCGCCGCCACGACGAACAATAAACCCATCAAGCGGATCCCAAGCAGTTACCGCGAGAAACACACGCGACCCCGCACAAAAGGAGATCCATGACCACGCTGAAACAGGATCCGTTCAGCGTGTTCAACTTTACACCGGTGGTAGCGACGCTTTCTACTCGTGGTTTCCTCGAGTTTCTCGCGTCAACGACCACGCGACTCGCATTCGAAATACCAAGAAGAAACTAGCCAAGAAGGACAGGAGGAAGCTAAGGACGAGGAAAACGAAGATAGGGAAGGCGAGGAAAAGATGGAAAGAGAAAGAAGGAAACAGAGGGAGTAGGAAAGACGACAGGAAGCGCCGAGGGCAAAAAGCATTCCTGTGCTCTTCCGCGGAACGTATATACATGCTGGATGCACTCGTGTCATACTCGCGGCCCGGAATTGAACAACTTTGCCGAAGACGGCGGCACGGAAACGGGATGGTGCGCCAGAAGAAACGGGGAAGAAGTCGAGCCGGGGTGAAAGAAGCCAGCGCGCGGACGCGGGGAAAAATGAGACAAGAAGCTTTTCCGGGAAAGTAGTTCCGGCAAAACAGAAAACTCGCGCGCGTCGACGACGCCGGGCTCAGCTAGACGCCGCGATGTTTTGCCGGGTCCAGGCCGGGAGGATATCGTGCACCATGGAATGAGGAAAACGAGCGAAGAAGGCGAACCATGAGAAAGGGGATGAAAACGTAGGAAGAAAAGCAAGGAAGAAAAGTGACCACGAAAGTGAATGGCGTAAGCGACCAACGACGACGACAAGTTGTTCCGAAAAGGAAGCAGAGGAGGCATTGTGTTGGCCGCTGATCCGTCATGCGTAGGAATTCGCGGAGAAACCATCGCTGTTCTCGGAATCGATCGTTGGTCGCGGATAACTGTTCACAACCAGGCTAGCTTACATCCACGGAAAAACTTGATGCAGATGAATGGAAGCTGGAAGCTACACGCTTCCGACGGAATCCACGGATTCCAATGCAGCCCAGTTTCCGGCTATGTCTACTCTTCAATTCTATTTGTATCTCGCTGCATTTTTCGCTACTTCTTCCTTCCATCTTGCTTGGCCCGGGTCTGTTGGTGGAGATTCCACGGAATGAAAGCTACTTTGGCAAGGGTGAAATGCAGACGCTGACTTTGCATAGGAAATTCGAGTTCTTTGGCTGGATCGAGGGATCAATTTTCGAGGACTCCTTGCAAGGAATGATGAGAACGTGTATATCTGATACTGTGCAGGGGTTTTAAAGCAGGTTTTCGGGTTTCTTATTTCATGAATAGTTCATTCTACGTTAATTTAGTGTTTTGTAATTTGCTTTCCGAGAAATTATTTTTAGGTACAAGTAATTGTATGTATAAGGAAATAAGGGCTCGTGTGAAATAACCAATATTTCGTACAAAATCTTTATAATCTTTTAATGACACTATAACTTAGGAGTAAATCAAATTAGTTTTTCTACCATTTTGTTTTTACCTAATTAAAAATCTGCTCCCGACGACTAATTTTCTTTCCTCAGGCTAGCCGAAAACCTTCTTGGTTACAAAATTTTCAAAAAATTTGCGAATAAAGTAAAATTATAAATGATATCGCGACGGAGGAATGGTAAGTGTCTTGTAGAAATATGCTCGATTGTCTTAACTAATTTTTGTAGGCATACATTATTCGAGCTTTACATTTCGAAAATTAATTTTCTCAAATTGTGTCGGGGGACGAAACAGCCTTGGAATTCGTCCGTTTCTACTTCTATTGTCGCTGTACACTTACACTGCACGTAATTAAATTCCTCGGCAACGTACTGCACTTGGAACGTTTTGTTCGTGGGCTTTTCGTGTGTTAAATAAGTTTCACGTTTCCTCTAGCAGATTCAGAATTTACTCATATGTTAAATAAACGACTTATCCCGTATAAACGTATCTAACGTTCGAGCACTTGAACACATTTCTCGACTTCCTTTATAAATATCAATGAGGGCTTGAGAAAAATAGGAACATAATTCATAGACATAACGCTGACGTACAAAATTCGAAACTCAAATCCTGCGTCAAAGCAAAGCATACTGTCGACACGATACCATAAAATTAATTTCACGGAGACTACTACACCTCTTCCTGTTCCAACAGAACCATTTTCAGAATTACAGAAGTGAGACAGACGGAAACAATAAATACAGAGAATAAAGGAAAGAAAATGGTACGAATTCGAAAGAAACGTTGCCAGAGAGACGATCCAAATTCTCGAAAAGCAATATATATTTGCATCGATTTCGGTTTTCGAAATGGCTTCAGAGAACCGTTATTTCCAGTAACTGTTACGAAGAACCGAGATCAATAAAGACGTAGATTTTAGTTACGGTTTCAATAGCCCTCGAAATATTAGATCTTTCAGCATTCAACTTCGTTCTAGTCCAAAAAATAAAAACTGTACAAAATAAATATTACACGAAGCTTATACGAGTCTTTTGCTAACGCGACAATGTGTTTTTATAAATAATCTATGGTCTATTGGGTAAAGCATCTGCGACTGTGAGTGCCCTATTACCTTTAATCCGCGTTTATGAGCGGGAGAAAATATATCCTTTCTCCTTTAAACGTGTGAATATATTTTTTGATACTTTAAACCATCTCGCAATTAAAATTCAAACGACTCAAATTAGTAAATCTATTAAAAAATTAATTCTTATTAATAAATGATAAAAAAGAAGGTCTCGGTACATAATCACTATCCTTTAAAGAACTATCTTTAAAGAAACAAAGAATAATCTTCGGAATCAAGTTAAGAGATATTTGCAATGATTTTAGAGGTTTCAAAATATATTTCAACTCATAATACACGATAAATAGCGTCGATACCAAGCTTCATTTTTAAAATCTTCTTCTGCCCTGATCCATATTGAAGTTTAACAGGCCTACTTTGGCGAAGTATAATATTAAGTTGGAAAAAAGACAGGCGACGGAAATTATAACCACCTGGTACCTTCGGACACTATAAATGGAATCATAAATCAGCACAATCATGGTCCCTTAAATTTTCCTAATACCAGGCAATCGCTCACTCCCATTCGTCTCCTAAAATCCACCCTAGCTGAAAACTTCTATCTACCCATTTCAAAGCAAACATACATCAATTCCATCTCTTGCATAATTTTCTCCTCAAAACAGACATGTCAGTCAGCGAAAATCTCATTTCCATAAACTCCATGTCACACCGCTATAAAATTTACCTGGATAAAGACTCGAACATCGATTTTGCCACATGAAAGATTTTGTTGGTCGGAAAATACATTTTCTCGGAAGTTTTCCGTACTGCTTTCGGTATATCTCCAATATTTGTATTGCAATGTATACGTGTCCGTATCAGCGAGACAAAACTCGGACAATAAGAAGGGCCATTAGATGCATCTTTTTAAATTAAATGCTACGAAAAGCGAAGAGAAGGGAAAAAATAACAGTAAAGAGGAAAGCAGAAAATCTCCCGGAGGGTTCCGTGAAATTGAGAGGAATCGAAGGTATATTTTCACAGACGATAAACTCACGGCGAAATTTATTTGCGATTCTCGACGCTGCTCCACGGTCCATTAAATATTCTTGACTCGGGCCCGGCGTGTGCAACTTCGTGTATCTGAGAGATAAGCCCAGGGAATATTATACTTTTCCTACGGCGAGAAACGCGGGTAACCGAATCAGCGGCAACGATTTTATTGGGGCATAATGTCGCTACACGCTCGCAATAACTGTAAACCACGAATTGGTAACGGCTTATTTATGCTAATCCGATTATACTCGCTGCGGTACGGGACGTCGGAACGATATTACGTCGGTCGTCCGATGTAAAACTTTCGTAATTATGTTCCCAGCAGACATCTTAATTCATCGTGACCCACGAAAAAAAAAAAAAAAAGAAACGCTAAAGAAAATTTTCTTAAGAGTCTTCGATGGAAACATCGTTGCGATGAAATTTTGTTCGCCTCGCTTTTCGCCTGGAAAATGAAACTTGCCCGGCTACTTTTAGCAGGATGATTTCGATAGCCTTTGTGGAACGCTGCTGCTTCCATTTAGGATTTTTATTTTATTTTCTTTCCGTGATATATGTCGCTTTCATGCGACATCACAGACACAACGAGGAAATTTATGGGCATTTTTTCGTTCAAATTGCACACGTATGAGCTTTTTGTGAAAACATAAATTGTGTAGCTGTTGCAAGGAGAGATCGGAAATTTATGTTCGATTCCAACGTTCAACTAGCATTTGGTAAACTTCGATTCGTTAAATTGTATTACCGTAATCGTATTTTACAAGATTCAGTGAAATCGCGAGATTGCAAATTATTTATTAACGGCTTACTCTGTGTATTAATAATAATGTATTTCGAAATTCCATGAGCAATATATACATATAAATCAAGAAATGAAGTAAAATACGCTGAATATAAAGAAATAAAATACATACTTTTACCTCAGTTTCGTCTAATATATATATATAAATTAAAAATGTGTCTATTATAAGCCATTACGTACTGTTCATTAAAATTACCACTGTTCAAGTACAATAATTATACAGATAAATAAATTTTATTAATTTTCCAATTTCAAAATAAATCTATATTTATCATAAGCCCGTTTTGCAACGTGTTATTACCTTGTTATTTAATAATATATGAATATCTATAGATCATAAGCTTCTGAAAGAGAAAGAAAATATAATTTTATTTAGATTTAAGAAAAAGGTGTTCCTAGCCTCCATAAAATTAAGTTCAAAATGATACAAAATTTCTTTGAAATAAATGGTAACCTGAAGCAATTTTAAATCCAAGAAATTTGATATACAAGGTAATTTTATAAAATTTCCTTACCAAATTTTATTTTACCTAAACAAGAAGATAAGGGAAAAAGATATTACTCCGCTATACTCCGCTATACTCCGCTATATACTCCGCTATACTCCGCTATATACTCCGCTATACTCCGCTATACTCCGCTATACTCCGCTATACTCCGCTATACTCCGCTATACTTCTCAAATCACAAACACCATTCGCAATAAAATTACACCTAAAACATAATAAGCAAAGTAAATCGTATCTAAAATATGCTAACCAAAGTAAATCAATCCAAAGGAACACAAACCACGTGTTTGCGCCGATTAATCGCCTGAAAATGGATAGAATGGTCCCGAGGAAGTTTTTAACCAACGACCTTGACACGATACTGCAGAAATTTCGGTACTCTGGCGCATTAATATTTCAGAATTAACCAGCTATCATAGTTTCTCCTCAACCGAGGTTAGGAAATTACTGCATCACGTCGGGAACGTTGTCATGACCATTCCTCGTGTCACCTATCTCAAACTTTCATTCCATTAGAACGAAGACACATCCTGCATTCGTCGCCAACCTCGCAGTTTCACTCAATGAGAGAAATACGTTTGAAGAAATCACAGGAAATAGAACGGACCAGACTAGGACAATACAATGGCGGTCGACTGTCATTATAATGTGTATTTACAGAGCCGTGCAACCGTGGGAACACAGCAACCGCGTTGCAGGGTACATCGACTTGCGTAGGTTGGCAAGTATAGGTGCAAGTCGAAGGGAGAGGGTTAAAAAGCCACGAGTGCACTTGTGACACAGACTGCCTTGCTAAAGTGTAAACTATTATAATTATGCACGAAACCACTGTCATTGCGAACAGCTTGCTGCATCCTGAACCACGCGAACCTCGCCTTCGCGAATCGCCTGTGAAAGTGGTTCCAGATGGTGCGGATCTATGAGTTCTCTGCTCTCTCATTGGCTAAAAAAATTATCAGTATCATAAATTATAATACACTCATATTTATGGAAGTGAAGATATAGATTACATATCATTTTGGTAATCTCGGAACGCAAAATAAATTCGGAGGATTTCTGACACGTTAAATTTTCAAGGTAACCGTATATAACAATTCTATAGATACTGTAACTATTTTATAACATAGTAGCAAACCATAAAGAATTCACTATATTTCATTTTATCAAAACCAAAAGAGGTGAAAAGTAATATTTGTAAATTCACCCCGTTAACTTTTTTTAATCAACGGTGAAAGCATTAACCAAGAAAAGAAACGAAGCTTCGTGAAAGTTCACATGTACCAAATAGAGTAAAATACTAGAAATTGATTTGTATAATTACGATAATGCTGAAAGTAAGTGGCCAGAGATTATCGAAAAACGTCAGATTATCGGGAACCAATCTCACTTTAATGATGCAATTCACTGTGGAAACGTTTTTAAATACGCGTAAAAATATTCTGGACACTCGTAAATTCGCTATTACTGGAGGGTTATATAGGATATATCCTGCAATGAATGGTATAATGGCATAATGGCAAAAACAAATCGAAATTCTGAAAAGAACACTTTTCAACAGAAATCTCCAATTCCAAAAATTGAATCTGAAAATTCTCCAAGCTCTTTATTACATTACGACGTTATTTCAATCAGAAAATATGTAACACATTATATACCTAAAATTTAGCCTGCATTAGGCTAGTGTGTATATATATATATATATATAAATGTAAATAAAAATCATATCATATCAAATAATTACGTATTCAGTACCGAGAATAATTAAAATACCGATAAAGGTTTACAAAATCGAATTTAACTTGTGTTGGGCTAACAAAGTATAAAAATCTGTATTTTAACAATTACAAATTTCAACGATTCCATTTCTGATTTTGTTCAATTTCAAAAATAAGTTTAGAATAATGAAACAATTAATTTTGCCTTTTTCCATTCAATATTACAGGCGTAATATGAGATTCTTGGCTTTCTCACTTACTATAGGATATCTCGTACATTCATCTTTGAATTTGTATGATACAATTGAATTTACTGTTTGCCTGCAATCGCATGGAAACGGCTTGCTAACCCAATTTCACTCCACGACCAAAAGTCATTATGTTACACGCTCTCTGTTTACGGTTCCGTATAATAGATATTTGAAATACGTTTCCCTATTGAAATATGTATCGAATGAATCGAATTTGAATAGTAATTAATAGCTGAGAAGTATTGAAACGGAATAATATAACGTCGAACCTATCTATGATCCAACATTAAATCTCCATTAGGTTGGTGCACGTGAAATCTCATTTTTCAAATTTGAAGTTAAATTTTGTTCGATACCGGATTGATACAAATTGTGTGTGAATGAGGAGATACTGTGTTACAACACACGCGAGTCTATCACTTGCGACAGTTCAAATTAAATTGTCAATATTTCATTAATTTTTTATTAATAATGAAATTCTTCCAAATGAATGTCCACGCGAAAGGACAACTTAAAAACTATACTACAAAGGTTGTAATAAACAAATTAAAAATTATATCGACCAGTATAAAGTGGAAAATAATGACTTTTTACCGACTCTTCAGAAACGACTACTAAACATCCAATATACAGGTTTAATTAATATTACAAATATTTGTAATCGAACAAAAACTTGCTTCTTTGAAAGGTTTCGTACTGCAATATTATTATTGTCAGATTTCCCAATAAAAGCTTCCTGAACGTACAGGGTTAAATTTTAATTATAAATATAGTGTACGTAATCGATATCTAAAAGAAAAGAAATACGAGGAAGAAATATACTTCGTTAGTAAATAATTTATAAAATAATAACAGAGATTTAATTTAAAAAAAAAAAAGTTAATAAACATTTATTACACAATGGAAAAGAAATAAATTCGAACATAGAAGCATAGAACAGATAATTGAACGTACAATTGTTTACAGGTAATTAACTTCGAGCACTATTGAAGCTGAGCATAGCAAATCCAACTTAATTCGGAGCTTATATCCAAGTCTTAAAACGAACTTCATCCGAAGCCTAAGAGAATTGCAATTTAATTAGGTACGCGGCATTGATTACCTGTATACCTACACCCAGATCATAATAATAATAGAAACGGGCATTGAATCCGTTAAACATGTTGAATTAATACGATACATCGATATTACTGTGGCAACAGACCAATCAGTGGGTTCTTCCCAGGTTTTAAAATTCCAACATAACAGCGATACAATTCGCGATGCATACGAGATCGAGCATAATGCACATTGATATCACTCTTCAGCGCGATGATGACTGCGTAGCGCGAGTATGATATTACAATGATTAAATCGAATCGTTGCCTATGGTTTTGCCATCAAACTTAATGAACTTGTCGTGTGAAACATCATCGACGCTGTACTGCGACACGGGCAAATGTTACATACGATTATCCAGGTCCTAATTTATACAATTATCTAATTTCCAAAATATTCTAAAATATTATTCCAATCTCTAATATCTAAAGTATAATTTCTAAAATAGTTTTTATTCTATTTGAGTAATATAATTGGAATAAAAAATGGCAGAGTCACATTTCTCGGGTTATTTGGAAAATGAAAATAATTTTTCAATATTCCAAGTGTTTGGAACGATGGAATATTTAAAACAACTATTTGTCATTTATTTCGAACGACTGTTAATAATCATGCCCAATCCCGACTACTAGCAACCACCGAAACAGAACTCGTCCTCGTAATTCAGGTAAGGGATTCGATCCGCGGCACATCTTCGACCTGGTTTCAGCTCTCCCTCGCTCTTTCTCTCTCGTGCCACTGGTATCGTGCAGCCTCGTTATCGTCTACCTAATTTGAGAGTTAATTTAAGGCGCGACGATAGAGGGGCTGGCGCGGCTGCGAGTTACTTGATATTCGCAATAAGGGAATGCCTCCCAACTATTCGTGGACTGTTTCGTATGCGGCCCTGGTTACGAAGGTAACCTAAGTACAGTTGCCTAACTTATATTGAAGATGTTTGGAAGCTTTCGAGTCTGAATTGCCGTGCCGCGCACGATGCACCTCCGCCGCCACTGCCGCCGCCGCCATCGCCAGTCCTCGCTTTCGAACACGTACACGACCACCCCCTAAGAAGGCAGCCACCCACGTGCGAACGCGAACAGCCCGAGACAGAAATATCCTCGGAGCGTCTAGGCTGGTTTCACGCGTGTGTAAGGACGTAGCCGGAAGAAAACCGAAATTTGTAGTCGACGCGCTTCGCGGCTCACCTTCTGATTACTCGTCGAGTCCGCGCTTCGTTGCACATTCGCACACGCGGAGAATGAAATCATTTTTCCATCTCTGGCAACTGTTATTTTAGAGAAGATTCCGGGGCAGAAGAGTACGGAGGGACAAGAAATGAAAGAGATTTCACTCCGATTAGACTTGACAGGGTGGTGAATGACGACTTATTTGTTGAATTGGAGAATTCGTAATAAATTATAGTGTACACAGATGTTAATATATATAGTATATATACACATATACCATTTACTGCTGCGTTTATTGAAGAACATTCTATAATGAGTTAATGACGAAATCGATACACTGCAATGGAACCTGCATTACACGAATTAATTCGCTGGCAAAATATTCAGATAAAAGGATTTTCATGTAATAGCATAAATAGTTAGAACCCAGATTCGAATAACACTGGAGAAGTAATTTTTCTAACAAAAAAAAAAACAAAACAAAACAAAACTTTATAATAGCAGATTTTACAATATTATAATTTTACGTCAAATTTCCTGCAGATACTTCCCATAAAAGTTTCTTGATTATGTCTCGCCATTTTTCAATCTGTAATTTCTATTTGAAAAATGTTATGCAGCATAATCATTCTATTTCTATAATGATATTGAATAACAACGATAATATTAGCCAATCATTATTGACATTTGTTACATAACAAATAATTTTTAAAATATCATATGTGATCAATTACTTTCTTCACATGTAACTACCTCTTCAAATAGCATTGCGTTTCGTTAGTTTAAAACAAACGAAGTTGATTAGGTAAATGTTTTTACTCTGGAACAATTTACGAAGTTATTCTATACTTCACGAAAAAAGAAAAATAAAATGTACTGCGTTTTCCCTTCCGATTTTCATCGATTGTCAATTAAACCAAAGAGAGAAAGAGTTCCAAGTAACAAGATATAATCCATGTTTCGATTCTATTTCGATTCTTTTTCGAAAATAAAAACATTTCCAGGCTTTCTTCTTTTCATCGTGGAACATAGAATAACTTTTATTCCAGTTTCAGCTATCACGAATCTAACTGAACACGAAATAAAAATAATTTCGAAGAAAAGAGAGTGAAATAAAAATCTGTAAACTTGTTAATGCAATATATCTACCAAAAAGATACTACACAGATATTATGAGAAATATTTGAATGTTTGTATAAAATATAGTTCGATCTTATAGTAGATTGAAAAATAAATTTGTCAACGGTATGCGAAATTCAAATAATTCGCTTGGGACTCATCGGTTACACATGGCAGGATACAATCATGGCTGTTGTGTAGTTACTATAATAACAAAATCAGAAAACATTTCAGAAATTTCAAAAACAAATAATCATAAGAAAAGAAATTATAACCTAAAAACCTGTAAAATTATACAACTGATAACTCCGACAATTAAGAGACACGATTCTTTTAAGTTCTTAAACTTCAATCCATAATTTACCATCCGCAATGAACGTGTACACACGTACACACACATGTACCGAAACACTCGTGCATCTCGAGAGTTCACAAAAATCATGAATCGAGTGAAACATTCACGATCGCTTTAGTCTTCGTCTAGACCTCCAATCAGTCTGCCAGGGTGTTACCTATTCCTCGTGCATCGATCGAAGTAGCTCGTTCGCAGCACGATGAGTATGAAATTTAAGAAATCATGAACGAATTCCAGTCGTGTGGTATCGAACTCTCGCCAGCGAGTGGAAATGAGGGAACCTAAACCAAGCACATATCCGAAGGCATTGGCGCGACTATCGTCTTCCTACTCCCCTGATCCGGGCCAGGTTTGAGCATCTCGAGGAACCGGTTGTTCCGCGCAGCTGTCACACGCTATATTTTCCTGGCTCGTTTCTATACCATCGCGTGGATCGATGAAAGGAGAAAGAAAACGCAGGGATTCCTAGTGATACACACGGGATGAAAAAGAAAAGAAGTATCCCTTCGTATTTTATTAGCCGTTGATGTATTACACAGGCCACGTGCTGCCTCTCGATGACCGTTGGAGTATATATCCGTGTTTACGTTTAAGAATGGCGGAAATACGGATAAAATAGACAGCAGATACAGTGGACGGTTTGCCATCGCCACGTGAGGCCTCGATGAGAACGAGTGTCGCCGATTGATACAGTCGAAAGTGCCGCGAGGAAAAATAAAGGACCGCGATAGCGAGGGGACTGGCCGATATTTACCCCACAGGTGTGTTTTCGCAGCGAAATGTTATGAAAGCAAATTGCTGGGAAAGTGAACATCGATCAAAATGTCCGTCTAAATAAGCAGCGGCTCAGTCTGGCACGGGGCCGGATGTTGATGTAAAAACAGAGGGAGAAGAAGGGACGCGGATATATGCCATCTAGCCGTTGGCAAATTAGAAACGAATGCTTCACGCCCTTCGTGTGGTGAGCGAAGTCGTAATGCTCGAGAGTAACTATCGAAAACAGAGAAAAACAAGAAGATTGTACTATTTCTTCGCGAATAATACGAGACTAACGATGTTCAAACATTAATATAATAAATATATTCTATAATTCATCGAATATAAATTTCTGTACAAAAACCATTTATATGACTTACTATTATTTATTTTATCGAGTTCCAGCAGTATCAAAAATCTGACTCGGTACACGTTAATTCTGAAATGAAAGTTCGTTTATCGTTAGACTTTATAACTTTGGAAAGCTACTTCCACAGCTGGAACTACGATAACGACAGGTCGAAATAATCTTCCTCGTGGATCGAGGAAGGCAGGCAGGAGGGAATTAAAATATGGTCAGGCCAGATCGAACGGGATCACGGCTATTTGTCGTCTCTAATTCCGCAGGATCGTAAAGAAAAATCTCGGAAACCCTTTGTTCAACGACACCGTGTGACAGAATTCGTGCAACAGCTCGTACAGTTTCAAGCGATACGAAACAGAGGGCTGTCCTGAGAAAATTCAACCGGTGGCAAATACTCGCTTTTGAGGACCCAGCCAAGGGATCGGTCATGTCGTTCGACGATATTCTGAAATATTCCTATACGTCACTATACTCGAGACACAGCTGTATCTAGGGATCGTCCGCTGCGAGAAATTGCGAATGTTTCGGCCCCTTGCGACATGTCTTCGAAATTACCAAGAGGATAAATCTCAGAGGAGAACTCCTATATCCAATAATACGGAAATAAAGCGGATATAATTCGTGAAACTCAAATTCGATAAATTTTTAGTAAAAGAAAAATAAATTATACTTGGACTGATGTTGTGCGACGAAGCTTTACTTTTCTTTAAGTTTATTTAGCAAATTGTCTGTCAATTTCTGTCGTAATAACTTTTCAACGGATCATCAAACTCCTGAAAAAATCATGTAAAATAAAGGTGTAGGAAATCGTTATAAAGAAGCGGGGAAACGTAATTAATTCAAAGTATGAAACAAATACAGCAAAAAAGATTAATTTCTTCGTTAATATTCAGAATATTAGGAAATACTGACTAGAAATACAGATCGCATATTCTATGCAAATGTTAGACTAATTAATATCCTTCGACCAACTCAAGAATGCCTAAGATGATGAAGAAGTAATAAAAAACGATTCCAATCTTGAATTCCGTATTTTTTAACATCAAAATACATTCGTAACTTCAAGTGGTAAAATTCTATTTAAAATAACCGTGCAAGTTATCTATAATAAATCGTTGTTCTACTCTCGGTAAAGAAAAGAAGAAGTAAACATCAAGGTAAACTCAGTGATGGTTGCGATTCCGTCGGTCAACCTACGAAATCTCGCAACCGTATTCCTTATACGAAACGCATCTTCTTTCTTCCGCGCGTCCATTTATCCCCTCGATACGACCGATCAAACATCCTCCGCTATAGAAAAGAGAACAGGAAAAGGAACGAAGAAAAGAATCGCAAAGAAAGGTGCTCGTGTAAAGCGTTCGAACATTCCCTGGGGCTAAATCAGCCTCTGAAAAAACAATTCCGTCCGAGCATTTATACAGCAGGGGTTATCAAAGGGGTGCGTGCACACACATATGGGTGGAGTAAAAGCAGAGAGGACTGTGGATCCGCCAGGCGGCGCCATCGTCCCAAGTAGCTGCTACGTAACCCAGTGTACCCTGTGCGTCTCTTCGGGGGTGAGCGAGGGAATGTCTGTTAATCCTTTACAGGGAATTCAAGTGATAAATTCCGTAAATCCCTGTTCAAGCACACCCTTGCACCAACCCATCTACCCTTACCATTACCGGGCTTTCCCTCCCCTGACCGAGCCCCAGCCCGCAGCACCCACACCATCGTCATCACCACTACCCCCGTTCCTTCGTTCGCTCGCTACTCCTCGTCGCTCCATCTACCCCATCCAGTCGAAATCTAGACTCACCTCGCCACCCAGAAGCGCGGACCCCACCCAGACCACCCGGACTCTTGGAAAAAGTAGAAAACTGCGATTACAAAGACTTTTCTGCGCTCACGGACCCCAACCCTACCCAAGGCATCCCTGAGTCTTGCTCGCATCCTTCTTCCCTCTTCCGGAGGCCGCCTTTACTCCTTTCGTCCTTTCGTCCTCCTTTATCTCTTATTCCACCTCTCTCTCATCCCCTTCGACCGGCCTCTTTTGTCCCTCCTATCCCCTTCCCAGTCTTCCTTCAAGGGCTGCTCGAGAGGCACCCCTCTTCCTGCAGTTACTCGCTTCTCGTGCACGCGACTCGCTCCTTCCCGGATTAAAACTTTAACACTTTGTTACCCTTTTTCAGGAAAGAGACGGAGGTAAGAAGGTGATGGAGGAGAAGGCGGGGTAGGAGAGTTAGCCGTGGAAACGGCGAGGAAGCGAGCGGGCAGCCAGGCAGACAGAGAAGAAGAGGGAGGTCCCCGGCGTAATCCGGGGCTTCCGCTACGTTGGACAAATTTCAGTCTCCGGGCGAATTTCGCTTTTGATAAAACGCCCCATTTTGCATTTCGCGCCTCCGGATCCCGACCAGGCGAGCAAGCGGCACGACCGGCCGCGATAATGAAGGGTAAGTGAGAACCGTGAGCGTAAAGAGCAAACGCATCCCTCGGAACGAGGGGCTGCATGCATGCAGGGTCCCTCGTCTATGTGCCCAACGCAAAGTATCCGGAAAATGAGATTCTTAATCCGCATGCGCGATCATTCCTTTCCTGCTGTTTTCACTACGATGATCCCTGCTTTGCGTTTCTTTAGCTTCGATCAGCTCCCCTTCGTGCTGCCATCCCCTGTGAGAGGGCGCATTGTAATTTTGAATATTTCGATGAAACGATAATTTCTCGTAATATTTCGCAATTCGAAATGTCAATTAAATATTTTGTACAAATAATGGATTGGATTTAACGCGAAATGAGAGAGTGGATGACAATAAGAGATTTTTCTAATACATGAGAAAAGTGTGTAGGAAAGAGCGAAGGCTATTTGAACAAGATATTTTGAACTTTCGTATATTTCTATATCTCTTAGCTTCTGCATTCTACAATTTTCTGCACAAAATTTCCTAAAAGAACAGCTCGCTTATTATCGTTACTCTCTACCCTTTCTATTGATTTTATATTCGCACCAAAACCAATGACGGAATCGACTACTTTCCACTTGCAGTATTCACACCCAACCTGAATTTGCCAATCTTTATCTCCTTTAACGAGAATTAAAATTACAGCGGACAGCCCAGATGCAATTATGATTATTTAAATACCTCTACCGCTTCTATTAAAGAAAAATACGATTTTATTTGTCTATATTTCAATATCGTGTTCCGAGTTTCCATATTTGTCGAGTAAAACATGACTACACCGCTTGTAATAAGATAATATTGTTTAGAATAATTTAAATTGTCAAATAGCGTATAAAAATTATCTAGAAAATTGGAAATGTATTAATTCTATTGAATAAAATATTTTTAAAACTTATTGGAATATAGTGCTTCTTACAAATTTTAGTGGATTCGTGATATGCAGAGGTTCAAGCTATTGGACGTATCAGGAACTTTTACGGGAAACAAAGGAATTGTGCTTCCTAATCGGCCTATCTCGCAATGAATCTCGATATAGAAAACAACACGCGATAGTTAAATTACCGTAATGAAAGTCATCCATTCATCTTCCTATTTTAACGTAATCTATCGAGAGCATCGATGGTGAGTAACCGGAAGAACGAAATGATCTAAAGTAACCGACACTGCAAAGCTGATATACTTCTTATACAACATGTAAATAACAATTTTCTCCTATAGACATCAAAATTTTTATCAAATATCCGAGCAACCTGTCAGACCGTAGCATTCATTACGATCCTACAAACTGTTTAACAGAAAACAATTAACAATACATAAGTTTTTGTTATATAAAATAATTCTTCTTTTTTTTATTTAACCAGTGAATTTTAAACGAATAAAATATCAAAACTATATGAAGGTAATAAAAGATCAAAAATAACGTTTACCTTTATCTATGCTGATTTTTCCAAACCATACACATATTCCTTATTAATCAACGAAGATCAAATTACTTAGAAAAACTATTTAAACAAGATAGTAAATTTCAATTTTCTCTTGAATAACAGTTATCGAGGTGATTTACCAGTCGGTTTGTTTTTTCAAAACATAGAAATCCGCGTTTCAACGTGTTTTCAAACAAACACCTGTGCCTTTAAAATTACTTCATGAATATGCATGCTGCAGTGGCACGATTTAGACGAGAGCGTAGATTGTTCTGAAAATAATATTAGTGGTTGCTGTTGTTATATTAATATTCGTAAGTAAAAGTGCAAGTTCCAGTTCATTGCTCCAATAAAGTTATAACAAAAAATATACCTCTTGAAATATGATGTCAATATTATTATTGCGTAACTTGAAATTGAATTTCGAGTTAAAATTTAAATGAAAATGTTTGATCGTTTTCCCTTATCATATTGGGAAGAAAGAAATTCTTTTTAGAAATTGCATTACACTAGGTATCACCAATCACATTGCACAAATCACATAACAGCAACAATTCAGACGAACAAATTTTTCAGTAATCCTACCACGAGTCCAACATAATCACTGAATCGAATAACAATGACAAATCATGTCAACTTCCTAAACAAATCATTGTTACATCACTTCATATTAACCCTTTGCACTCGACGAATTTTGGTTAGAGCAGAGTAGAAAATCAAAGATTCTTTAGTAAAAAAACTGACAGTGCTTTTTTGAGCAGTAGATAAATAATTGTATAATAATAGAATTGTAGAGTTATTTGATTTCGATAGTTTAGACACTGTTACATTACATTAAATTTGATATTTTAATTAATATCGATCTCCCAAATTTTATGAAATGGTCACCTCTCGAGTGCAAAGTGTTAATACACTCCAAATGTCAAATTCACAGCTCGCAGCTAACGATATTCTCAACATCCGAAATCCTATCAAATTTCTAATACACCCATACTACTCACGCCTATACACACTACTCGTATTTCCACAACATACCGATTCCATATTTCTCATGTGATAAAAGGGTTGAGCACATTTCATTTGGAATAAGATAGCAAATAATTATTTCAAATACACAAATAACTTACTGTTTTCATTTTTAAAATAATCTAGGAAAGGAAACTTTATTTTGTTCTTAGTTCATAATAATAAAATAACAAATAATTGGACTTGCATATATGAGTAGCTATACGGAAGTTTGTATTTCTAATGCCATCGTCGATCTTGATGTAAAAATTACAGAATATTTATAAATAAAAATTCGTTTCAATTTGAGTCCAAATAACCGAATAATAAGAATAAAACTTATTTATCCATTCAAATAAACTAATACGTAATTATACCAAAAACTTAAGCCATTTGCATCATCCAAAAAAGTGGAAAATTTGCCCATATGAGAAAAACTTTTTGTTATTGTATAAAGATAGAAATTTCTTCAAATAAGACCCAACAATGCCCAATAAAGACCCAATGTATAAATGTTCGTTCACTGACGTCCTCTCTCGGAGTAACACAAGATGGCGGCCAGTAGTAGCTCAACCGTCCCGATAAGGAAGATCACGCTACCAAAAACGATTCTTTGAGCATTAGCAGGCTGATTGCGAAATTGCAGCGGTCGAGTGATATTTTCACGAGATTACGCCTCTCTTATCCGTCTACTCATTTCCTCTTCCCACGTTCCTGTCAGTTCTCACCGTCACCCTTGCCCAGGAGCGTTCCTCGTTCCGGACTCGAACAATAAACGACGTCCCAGTGAAGCCGTGGGATCCTATAAAGCGCGGCTTAGCAACTCCCGGCACAGCACTTAAATTTAAGATCACGAGGATTTAACCGGGTACTTAAGAGGAACGTATCTTAAGAAGAGAACCGGCACCGGAAACCGATCCGTTTAGAGTCAAGAAGCGCTGCAACGGGTACGGCAACTCGCCTCGAGCACGCGATTACCTTCTTCTTCGGACAGGACGCATGCTGCAATATTGCAACGACTTAATCGTCGCTGATTTCCTGGATAAATTAAGAACTACACAGTGTATGCGCCTAGCTAATGAAATTTCAAAGGAAGGATATAGAAACGAGGGATGTAGAAGAAAGGGGAGAGAGAGACAAAAGTCCGTCTGACGGTGGTTCGCGGGCTAAAGATAATTAAATATCTGCCGAAAATTTCGGTGTAAGCAGCTGGTGCACTGTATATCGCTGATAATTTGTGTCGGTAATTATGAGTTACTTCCAAGATTTTGCGGTGAGAATATTTGCGATGACACAAACGATTAATGAAAAAAGAACAAAAATTATTCATTCAACGTTAAAAAAGAAATCCTTACGTACTCTGGATAGAGATCTATAATCTTTCATCGTAAACCGTGTCAATAGTGACTTAACTTTAACGAAAGTAAAATAACCTCAAACGTAACAAGAAGGCAGCTGCACCGACAGGGCTACGTTCAGTCAGCGCAAGAGGTCTCTAATAACTCAAATATAGCGTGGATCGAAAGCGGACGGAGACAATTCTTTCGTGTTATTTCAAAGAGGGCATCATCGTCCAACTTCACAAGGAAGTTCCTTCTTGATATTGCCTTTCCCACGTGCCCGGCAATAAATCGTCCGTGAACTAATATTCCTGCGGCAATATTACTGGTAATATTACCATAGTAAATGATCTCGATCACTGTCCTCGTGGGAGACATTTCGCCTCCGTATCGATATTAAAACAGAAATTCACGACGCCCTAGAGCGGGAGATTTAATTTGATTTCGTATCTACTCCGTATCAAAATTCCATAAAAATAATTTACCACTTAGCTACTCCTTGTTTTTCGATATTATGGCAAAAAATATTATGGTAATTCTTAAATAAAAATTTCACGTAAATCTAACTACGTATTATATTTTTAAAATCTCGCTGTGCAATCTGTAACTTCTAGATTGCGTTACTTCATAAAAAAAGTAATAATTAAAAGGCCAAAAAGCATCATTACAATAACTATACAAATCAATTCAAGCAATTTATATCAAAACTAAATTACACGTATTTATCTCACCCACGGCTGTGGTAAATTTAGTGTCAAAAATATTGAATCTATATAGTTAATTGGAACAAAGACGTATATCTATGTAATTAAGGAACAGGGTGTTATTTCTCTCCAAATGAATACAATCGTTACATCCCAAAAGGATTCATAACACGAGCTACCAAGCACTGAAACAATAGCATATCGATCTCATCCCGATACCAAATCACCTCCACCCTACTCCTTATTTCGACGGGAGGTCTGTCACCAAGCCAACAAGCATAACTCGCACAGGAGAGACGGAAGTAAGAGAGACGCCCGAAGAGGAAAAGATCCCCACGTGCACGCTCACGCCTGTTCGGCGTGGCGATGGAACTCGAGCGAAACTTTCGAACTTTAAAAATCTCAAAGACCCGACAATTCCGACCACGCTAACGGCGCCGCGATGCTCGAAAGGCTCGCAGTAAATCTCTGGGCACGTAGCCCGAGCCTGAAAGCCAGGAATATGTCTCACTCCAGCTTCTTCTTTCCTTAATAAATTCCCCGAACGGAGTTAAACTAATTACGCGGGCGACCGTGGAATTTTAAGAGGAATCACTCGCCAGCCAACCAGACGGTAGCAGAGAACGCGTGAAATATGGCGGCGCATCCGTGGAGTACGTGAACCGTGCCCGAATCGGAAAGTTACCCAGCCCCACCTGCCTCCGCGTCTTCCGGACAGCCACAAGGAAAAGAAACTGCTCGCGGGCCTGACTCGCGTATCGAACGAGTCGAACTTTTATTGAAAGGAGAATTTATCGTGCCTTTGAAGTCTGCTCGTGGCACAACATCGTCGAGTCGAATTAATGGAATCGAGAAAATTTCCACAGGATGTACGGTCGAGTTTCCAAACCCTGTCTCAGGTGAAGGTACGTGGAGCGATGTTCCAGGAGGAGGTATTGTTGACATGCTTCGTGACTAGAGAATGGACAAACTTTGCGAATGATCTTCAAACTATAGCAAAGACTCCGGAGAAATTGCAGTAAATGATTCCCAAGTGCACGATTCAATTCTTATAATCCAGTGACAAGAGAAGTATGACGTCTACGCGTAAACGTCAACGTCAACACGGAGCCTAATTACAAAGTCCAAGTCAATGGAATATTCGGGAGTACAAATGAATTTTACCGTGATCGCTTGAATGGAAATAGAGGTTCCAATTCAGTCTAGACACGTTCAAGAAATTCTGACGAGACCAATCCAGGGGACCAAGAAATATTAATACGAACAGATCAGCCTTTTCATTTTACGCGACGCTGGTGAACCAAAGATAAATTTCTACATTTAGAACTATGAAAAATTTTACACAAATAGTACCTTGTCCTAGAAAAAGGACTTTCCTGATAGTCCAATGCGACTTCTCCTACGTGCAGTATTATCCAGTTGCGACTTCGTCGTAGATTCGCTGCGTATCGTTAAAACTATTATACCACATCGGCTCGTCCAAATTATTAAACTCGACCAATGGATCCACGAGGTAGAAACGGTAGGCAATTACGAGCCGCGGAACGCGGCCACGAAATGTCAGAAGTAAAGATCGCGAGGAAGCGAAGGGAATTCGAAAAGTTTCGACAGGGGCGAAGACAAAGTGGAAGAAACAAAGGAATGCTAGTCCGCTTCCTTCTCGCGGTTCCGCGCAGAATTGGAAGCAACTATCCAATTTCCGAGGAAACGACGGGGAGAAAAAGAGCGGACGGCCCACAGGAAAAACCAAAGAGGATAAAGGAGATATGGAAGGAGCAAAGGCAGACGCGTCGAGGGTAGCAGCAGTGGTCGAAGGAAGGACGAAAGGAAACGAGGGCGGAGGGTGGAATTCAGCTTAGCGATCCGACGACCCGGAAACTCCGACTCTCCGGCCCGAAAACCTTTGAAAGATTTGATAAACGCTGACGTCACTTCTTACGATCATCCGACGAAATTGTAGGCGGCGCGACGGGCGTCGAATATTCGCCAACTACTTCCGGCTGGCTGCTGTCGAGGCCACGTATCCCCGATATTTCATATCGCGGGTCGAACTGCGCGGAAAGGCGATCGACTTCGTTGGACGATAATGAAAATTTCAATAATCCTTCACCGACTATGGAGATCCCACCCTTACGATCTGGCTCCTCTCTCTTTCTCTCGCACGGTCTTCCCTTGGCCGCGGCCACCACGATAAACCTTTATCGATTTCCTTGAACGGCGAACCCCTACGCGGGGCGCGGCTCCTCGCCGATCCAGCTATCAAGAAATCCGCGAAGGTATTCGATAAACGATTGAAATCGATGAATGAAGGATGAAATTTTTATGTGACTACCGATGGAGAAGGTGAGAGAATTGAGATTTCGTTCGACTACCCATTGGGGTGGGTTTTCCGGGAAAAAGAAGTTTTACAGAATTTTCGCGGTGGATGGGAAAGTTCCAATGAGATTAATTGGGCGATAAAATTGAAGTGAATTTCGCGATGTTATTAAGGGAATGGATCAAGCGAAGCATTTCGGTTCGAAGTGAAGATATGAGGATTTATATCACTTTTTGAATCATTCTCCTCCTTTTTGTTAAACTCTTTCGATGACGTTGATTCGTAACGCATGCATTAATTATTAGCTTTTATAATAATTACGATTTATTATAACAAATGCATGATTTTATCAAGTCGATAATATAATTTGTTACTAACTACATATATGAAATACAAAAAAAAGTTTCGGACCATTTGACAAATAGTATATGCGAATAATGGGTACTATTTCAAATTTACCGTATTTATAAATTATATGAAAAGGGTAATATCAATTGATTTCGAACAGCTCGCATTTCGCGTGACCTCCTTTTCCACCTCGACAGCAGCAACTTTTTCAAGAATACTGTCAAAGAACTTTTTAGCTTAGTCAGTTCATACCCTCAGCCATATTCTTTTCAATATTTCAGAAAGGTAATTTCCATTTTTGAGTTTCTTTTCTCACCTACTTCCCTTCAAATAGCCCCACGTCTATTCTACCAACATTTAGGTCGGAACTCCATTTATTAGAAGATTCCCCACAGTTTCTAACCGAAGAAAAGGAGCAAGAATAATGTAAAGATTCATTTCCATATATGTGTATATAAAAACTTTTATAAAAATGTTTAGTTACCATTATGAACGTGATAATGTAGATCTGAGCCTTTGCAAATTTAATTGCATTAATTTTATTTCAACGAATATAAACCCAAAAGAATTACTATTTGATTCGATTTATGAATATTGAAATTCTGTACTGAACTTAACATAATATTAAATAATAATTCTTGATGTAAAAACTGACATAAAATTCGTATGAGTTAACGAAGTATTTTAAAGAAATAAAAATAATTAAGCGAAATCTGTAATTCTATACATAATTACGATAAATGTGAAAAATAATTTCGCAATGTTAACGTAAAACGATGATAATTAACATTTTACTCTCTGTAGCCTAGGTCTGGAGCTAAGTATTTTATTGCACGTACTTTCATCAAATCTCTAGCTGCCGACGAAAATCAATGAAACCAATTACGAACAGAAGCTTAAAATAAACTTTCAGAGATAGAGTGACAAATTGTAAGAAATCAACGAAATTCCGAACGACCATTTCGAATTTGCTGCAGTTAATCATAGATAAATTGTACGTTGGTTATACAAAACGTAAATACTTGATTCTGTTCTCGGTTCAGAAATAACTGTAGAAACAGTTGACTTAAACGAGATAAATCGACTCGGCGCCTTTTTACTGAAAGAGCACGAAACAGAATCACAAATGCGTAAATTGAAATTCTATCGAGATTTAAGCTCTTTAGAGGAAAGAAATATCCATAATGTTTTTCTTTCAATTATCTCTTAGTATGCATGATGAAGATACGTAAGTACGTAAAATAATCGTAGAACAATTATATCAGAAGCAAAATACGCTGAGCACCTTTGCAAACTGTATTAAAGAAATAAGCCGATTAGATTATTATGTCAACTTGGCATGGTCATATTCCTTGAGAAAACGGTAGATATGCAAACCTAGATGTAAGTATTTTATAAAATGTAACTCAATAACAATTTGCTCGAACCAAACTTCTGACCACGACACTAATAAATTCCAACAGAAACCACGGAAATCACCATCGTCTCAAACTATTTCAGATCCAAACAAAATACCTAACTGCCCTACTATTATATTCTACATCTTTTAAAAAAAGCTTTATTAACCATTAAATAAGCAAAGAAATAACAAACAATCGAGTCAGGACATATTCAACTATTGCATTATTATATTCCATGCCTCCAAACAATTTGCAATAGTCATTAAACAACATTGTGAACAATGTACCATCAAAGGCAAACGAAAGTTCAACCGTCGCTCACCGACCTGATTTCTAAACAAACATAATCATCAGTTAGTAAGGAGTTTAACAAGACAACAAACTACGTCAGAATACGCTTAACTGCGTTGCATCATATATACTCCGAAACAACTTTTAACTCGCCTAAACCAAACTATTAACCACCTTACGTAACACGAAACAGCAATTACCAAAATTCCCAGAAACTATTAATCATACTTCATAGGATAAACCTACTCCGGAAACAGGTCCAATCCAGGTCAGTGCGATAAAAGCAAGACAAAAAGTCAGGGCCAAATATACTCGGCGACTTTATTTTATATTCTACTCCCCAACCACACTATCGTAGTAGTACCAACACCCTAAATAATATCAAACAGCAGCTATGGTAAATAGTCACGAACTACCGACCACGATTCCTAACATCACCCTAATTCGCAAACAGGCATGGCCATAGTCCAGCAAGACAAGCAGCCGTGTCAAGGTGACGGATATCTGAGCGTATTCGCGATTAGTATTCCCAAGCATCAATGCGACTTCGTCTTAAATCCCGCTGCGACGCCAGCCCCACGAATGCTGGTTCCACACGAACACCGAGGAGCAGAGCTTGCACGAGTTGGCGCAATTCGTATACCGAAATCATGCCGATCCTCTTGTTGGAATACCTCGAGCTCGCCAGACTGCAGAGCGAGCTTTGTCAGCTCGGTTGGCGTCTGAGGTGAACGCAGCATTAATACCTAGCCTCCTGTGCGCCGCTGCTGCTCCCGAGGAACAGCCACCCCGCGCGCAGGCATCCCTGGGCTACCGACAGCCATCCCCACTACCCCTATCTCCCCATTCCCAGCTCCCTATCCCGTCCCATCCTATCCCGGGCCAGGCTCTAGCTACCGTTAATATCGAATTCTTTGGCGCAATTTACGAGGGAGCTCCGCGAATTCAGGGGTGGTCGTTTAATCCCGAAGTCAAATCCTTGCACGAAAGCAAGCCACGTCGTGGCTGGTACGTTTCGCGGAGTGTTTTCTAACCCCGTGAATCCTTTCAAGGATTACCCCGCGTGCCTGTGCTCCTCTCGCATGTTCTATCTATCTGTCTCTCTCTCCCCTCTCTCTTTCTCTCTCTCTCTCTTCCTCCCTTTCTCTCTCTTACTCGCTCGCTCTTTCTACTACAGCCGATGGGAGTTCGAGATGTGGGAGTGGGCGAATCCCGCGGCGTATTACCTTCATGCAAACCGGAATGTCTGGGGAACCGGCTCGAGTGGAATACCTAGTCGCTTTGACCTCGCGACTCGGGCTTTGGATTCTTGGCCCCTGTAGCTTGCACGTTCTACGCGTCATCGATGATGAGGATACACAGCAGAATGATTTGGTATTTCTTTCCTTTTGTTCTTCTTTTCCGAAGAGAATCAGTTACTTGACACTTTTCTATAGGTTACGGTGATGACTATAATTACCGCTTGAAAGGAAGAGAGATCTCTTTACGTTATTTAGGAGACAAATGAACTTCAGGTACGAACTGGTGATTACGAACATGGCCTAAATTATGGCGAGTTAAAGAATTAATTGCACCATTGCAGAACTACGAGACATGTCTGATGATTCAATTTTTCACTACTTCGCCAAGTTTTACTTTATTGCAATGTGAATAGAGGACGAAACCATTTCTCTCCGATTTCTGACTTAAGTCACTTTCATAATTACCAGCATATGTGCAAGATAATGTCATGATTGTAATTGTGCATGAATAATGCATGGTACTTGTATCGTGTGAAAATTCTAATGACGTTATTTAAATCGTAACAATCTTTGCCACTTTAATAATATCGTCATGTTGGTAACAATTCTAGGTTCCGTCTAACACGATCCTGAATAATATAAAACACATTATCTGCTAATATGTTACTTCCACTTGTACATATACCGTGATATTAACAATGGATGTATTATGAAATGAGAATTGTTGCGAAATTTCGAGATCTTCAAACATTTTGTAACAATTACTTACTGAATAAAGAAATGAAACCTGGGCGTTAAAGTGTCATGATATATCCCTGTTGATTATTTCCACGTTAATCAGAAGGTAGATGTCAATAATAACAAAAATGCAATAGAAATAAATGTTTAGCGAAGTAAACGAAAACCTCTCGGTTCAGCGACCCATAGCTGGCTTTGATAAATTTTCTGGAAGTCGAGCTTAGAGCAATTCCTACCAATTGATATCAAGGTCTTGGAAGCAATTTAAAATGGAACGTCGGGAATGCGAGGAAGAATGTTTAATCTGTATCAAAATACCCGCACGTAAGAACAAGTTATAGAGAAAATCTGCAGCCCAGTCGTTCGATTAAATTAAAGTTACAGAATCAACGTAACGAAAAGAAACATTTCTATCAGACAAAATTCAGCCATATTTTACTGCTACTAAATATAAAATTGCAAAATAAATATCGAACATTTTGCAATGTGCGAATGAAACATGTATAAAAGTAATAAATATTCCACTTCTTATTTTTCTTATTCTGTTAGCTAATTATGATTATAATAATCGAGCATATTAAATAATAAGTACAATAATACAAAAATAACAATATAGTATTTTTTCTGTCATATAAAAAATACAGTGATAATAAAAAAAACTTGTCTCAAATTTATCTCATTTTCCGGGATTATAAATTGAAGTATATCAACAGAAATAATAAAAGAAGTACACTCAAACTTATATTTGAATATGTAATTACGCAAATAATTTCATTCGAAAACACGCAAAGTGAATTAACAAGATGTATAATCAGATTTAAATTACATAACCTCTCAATGTTTCATCAATTCGATCCAAATGTCTTTACCCTTTAAAGGGCAAATATTTTCCTGAAAGATAGAATATCGGCAATCATTAAACCATGAAACAGAAATAAACCGTGCAGGCAGCGGAAGAAATTACGTTAAGTAAAGAGCCAAGTTTAAAGACGGAAGGAAGTTAATACGAGCGTAACAAACTACGATAAAGTGGATCCTTGCTTGATACCGTCATTCCTTCATAAATTCTACTTATCTTACCTTATCTTCATAACCTGAATCTAGAACTGCGTATATCTTCAAAGGGAAACTTCTTTAGATTACAACCCAAAGAGATAGAGAGAAGAGAATTCGACTCTGGATCGACCAATCTCAAACGATCGTTATTACATTTTTATTTGCTAATATCACATATTTCCTTCGCTCTTTTTTAGCATGTAACAAAGTCCTTCAATATTCGTTTTTAAGTGATTAAAAGCACAATTTAGTAGCAAAGCTATTACAAGTATCTACTACCTGCTTATAAAAATCACAAAATTAGCATCTTTCAATATCAAATGATACACTTGTTTTCTTTCAAAACGAACTTCACAGGCTCATTATCCATTTTTAAAATTATATGTCTTCGATTATATTGTACTGAAGTAGACTCTTTTAGCTGGTGTATAGCATAGAAACTAGGAAATTAGCAGAAAGGAATAACATGTTTTGTCTCTATAAATGCTATCACGTCTCTGTTTAATTCAAATCAATAGTACGTTCTTCACCAACCTATTAAACTATAATAGCTGGAAACACGTCTAAAGATCGGTGAAAATATTCTCCTGAAGACTCGATAATTTTGTCACGAAAAACGTAGCAGCTTTGCAATCACAAATAATGCTCAGGCACTTTTCAAGTACAGCTAGAATGGCACGGTATCAGGCCAGCGATAACTGGACTTCCGTAATGAGCACTTCAGCGAAAATAATTCGAAGGACGGCAGGTTCCTTGGAGAACCGGGGACAAAGTTTGTCAGAGGATACAATTTAAGGAATTCCGTTTCGATGAATTCTATTCGATAACAATGCTACTTTGCGCGCTGCTTCAGCATACCCGAGAGAATGGCTGGTATATAAAACTTCGTTGGTACTTTATTCAATCGTGAATACTAGGATTGTAACTCGGGTTACACCTCGTTAGAAATTCGTTGAAATTCAGATGATATTGCGAGTTCTTGCAACGTCCTGCAATTTAAAAGTTACACGCACGTTTGGCTATTACTTTTCAGAACTGTTTTATGTTCTCGTTTGTGATAGATCTGAATAGGTTGATGAGGTAATTAACCTACAGATACTATTCAATACCGCGTGGTTTTAGTATTCTTCTTTTTTATTGAAATGAAAATGTGTATTTAAATTTGCATGGCTGGAATTTTAATTAACTTCAGTGTCAGAATATCTGAATTGATTCAATTTATTAAACTGATAGAAATTAATAACAATTGACTAAAACACACGTTTATTAGGTTTTCACGAAGTTGTTAAATTGTAAATTCAAATTACTTAAAACTCACCGATATACCGATACTGCGTAATTTAATAGGATTATACTTAATCTTATTATAAATGAGTGTTGATGCGTATTTCAGTTTCATTAATAAACAGCTAATTCGAAAGGCATACATCACAAAAGAACTCTCCACCTTCGCCAAAGAAATAAATAATTCAATAAAAGTAAAATATACTTTTTTGAAAACAATTCAATCCCAAGCCCACCGAAAGTAAATCAGAAAATTAATACAATCGATAATTTCTCGTATCTGCCAGCAACAAATGACACGAGATACTGTCCAGTAAGACAACGTGTCCTAAAGAATGCTTCCAACTATGCTTTCCGAATCATTAGGAGCGTTCATCAAAACTTGTATCATGAAAAGCTATCTGGGACAAAGGGCCAAGACAAAAGGACATAATTTCGGGAGCTATTGGAAGAAAGCCGCAAACCTAGAGATCCTGGAAATTACGAAATAATTCCCAGCGACTCCCTAGCAATTTCCAACGGTAGACGAAAGTGTACCGGATAGAACAATCGAAGCTAAATAAAGGCGGTATCTGTTAAACGGGGCGCTCGTAAAAATAATGTCCAGTCTGGCAAAAAAAAAGAAAAAAGAAGAAGAAAGAAAAAGAAAAAAAAAGGAACGCCATCCCTACGCTCAGTCTCCACCATCGAATCAGAAAGATCAGACAGTCATCTCCCAAGCGTTCCCAATTAATGGCACAAAAGGGGACAAAAAGGGAACGTGGGATGGAGAGAACAGGGCGAAAAAAGTTGGTGACGCCGGTTGAATGCATAATTCCTAACGAAAGTACGCCGTTATGTCCTAAGGGTAGCGATGTAGTTTTCCTAGAGCGACTCGCTCTCTACGTGTAGGGGTGTAGGTACACGGAAAGAAACTGTGTATATACGGAAGAATATATGTATGCGCCTGTGTATATATGTGTGCGTGTGCGTTTGCGTGCATTTCTACATGTACATATGCGTGTGTGGATATTGGGATGTGCAGGGAGCTGTGCATGTGTGTGGATTTGGTCTGGGTATGCGTGTGTGTTTGAGGCAGTATAACGAGAGGATATAAAGAGAGAGAAGGATGGAGAAGGGAGAGGAGAGAGAGAGGGGGGGAGGGGGGGAGAACGGGAATACTCGACGTTAGTTCCAAGCGATTTGGCTCTCATGCGATTTAACACGAGGGCTATTATAACTCGATATAGATATAATGGCGTGGCTTTATTCGGTGTCTCTGTCTTCTGCATCCTCGTGCTCGCATGAGCTAGTAATCTTTGCTACAGGGCATTCCAAAACTGTAGACACGAGTATAGAATAGGTTCCATATTACGAAAGGGAACAATAGTTTGGTAAATATAAATATTCCTTCGGTAAAAATGGTAAGTATAGTATCGGTTGAAACAACAAAGAATTAATTGAATTGGGGTTCAAAATGTGATTATTTTAGAATTTCGACAGAGAACTGAGGAAACTATTACGGTTATACGAAATAAATTAAAGAATAGTTGGCGAGTTTGTTTGAAGTACTTCAATCTAAATCCAAACCAAGTGAAAATTTAAAAAATTAAAAAAAAGAATTTCATCAAACCGCAATAGTTTGCGCAATTATCTCGCAACAACGAGAGTGTCCAAAGAAAAGAAAAAGCTCATCACCCGCAACCCATCAAACGGCGATTCAATCGCTTCTCTCTTCGTAAAATTATTTCCATTTAATTCCTACCGCCACTGCCCGCAATAACCCATGCCATGTGTACAGCCAGCTACGTACATATCCCATTTTTCCCTGACTCACGCTGTCCGCCAATCGACGGAGTACGGAAACGACTAACTAAGCGCGCCACCTTCTGCATTCCTGTCCGCCATTCCATTCCCAAACCAACGCAGTTGCCGACATCCCCTTCGCGAGCTCACTGCCGTTCCGTAATAATTATTTAATGGCAGCAAAGTAGTCGAATGAAATTAACAAACTATTGGAAGTAATTAGATCTTCGCCGGACCAAATTAAATGGCTCGCGCCCGACGAGCTATTTCAATGCTTATCCCCACCCTTCGGCCAACTCCGGGCCAACCCCCACGTACCGTAACCCCATCATCGCCCAGTTTCTCGACAGCGCGCTCCGACAAGCGACCATCCCCTACCCTCGACTCTCGCACCCCAGCTTCCGGTGAAAGAGTCGAGCTAATTATTCCGACAACTATTCCGAAGTTTACGGCTGTCGATCGGAACGTTCTCTCGCGTTTCGAACGAAATGTTCGCGCTTATCTGCGAATTCCTTCTCGTTCTGTTTCACCAACGCAAAAGCGTTCCCCTAACCCTCGATCCTCGTCACCGCCGTTTCCACCCTCTCACTTACCCCGCCCCTCTCGTCTGATTCGGATTCTTCTTTTTCTTCGAGCTGTTCTTGCGTTCGCGGAGCCACGCCGAGGAATACCAATCGGTAAAACTCGTAAGTCCGCGTCGTGCAAGGAATTCCAGCGACGGCTGGCTGCAACGTTGGGTGAGAGAGGGTGTCTAAACTGGGGCGGAACACAGGTGGGAAGAGTTGGGAAAAAATTCTTCGTAGGGTGCGAGTGCTGCTACGGCGCAGGGTTATGTTTATTGGCCTTGGTACAAAGTACGTGTGAACTTCTGAACATGATTGCGGAACGCTGCGAGTGACTAGAACGAATGTTATATCGTTAGGTGTTTGATACAAATGTTAAAGGCGGAAGAAAGCTGATCTGATCTGATTTGCCAGTTTCGGTACACTGAGTAAAACGTGTACATTGCTTTGAGGCAGAGATGATGGGGTTAGAGACAGAACTGAGTTTCTATGGTTCGAAAACAATAAGAGCATTTGGATATGGCATGCCAAATCTTCGGTACTCCACCTGTAACTAAAATCTCACTAGATCACTATAGTATGATCAGTACAACGAAAGATGAGGAAAATATAATATCATTTCGCTTTCTATCTATCATTTTACACTCAAAGCCAATCACATCTCGAACACTTGGACATTTTTCTTTAAACTTCACAAGAACAAGTTTAAACTAAACAAGAAGAGAGCCTGGAAGCTCCATGCGGAAACTAACGCTGAGCCTATTTCCCTTAGCATTCCATCGACTATCCAGAAATGCGAGCAGAATCATAACGAAGGCTCGGACAGAAACATGCGAGTTGGTCGAATGAGGCGCTGACACGTCCTAATGAAATTTTAATCACTTTGGAGGAAACTCTCGGTATTGTCTGGTTTCCGCATGCACACACGTGACCGTGGCCCTAGCAAAACAAAACAAACGGAGCGAGAGGAGGGGTATTATTCGCGACCAGCGAGATCTTCTGTCCTGTTCCTGTTCGAAGCTGTCACAATCAGAGCGCGGATACACGGCCAGAGATCAAAGTGGTCTCTCCGCGTCGCGACTACGCTTCGCGCTGCGGCTAACATAATTAAGCCGAGCGAGAGACGCTGAAGTGGCTTCGAACTCGCGTTAGAGATCCGTGACTCACGTCATCCGCGAAACTGTCCGCGGGAAAACAGTGCGACACGTCACGGATGAGACACGTCCACTGCACTGCTCCGCGGCGACACCTTTGACCCCAGGATTAGAAGCATTAATTATAATTTAGATGGAACGATCAAGTCCACTAGCCGAGCTGGGAATTGTGGTCAAAAGCTTATGACGCCTTTTTATTTAGAAACTGTTCTTATGACGTATAGTCCTGGAAAAATAATCCTCTGGACCTTTCCTTTTCTCGCTTCCTGGCTGCAATTGAGAAGGAGATGGAACATGTTGCATGAGCTTATAATACGAACTTACGTGGTATATACGTTTACAGAAATCTTGATCTATTATATTGGACGAATTAGAAAATTGGAATTACGAAAACCGTTTCTCGTATATTCTTTTTCTGTTTAATATATTTTAAGATACATTTATGCGTATGTTTGTGTGCCTTTGGAATAGATTTTCGACGAGGCATTGAAGCATAAAATAAAAATGGGAAGTGTATACTCGAGAGAGAAGTATCTACCATCTCCCAAGCAGAAAAGCGACTAAGAAAATGCTCGTTAAATTCTCAGAATCCTCCGGATCTACGAAAAGCATTGCTTCGATGATGCACGTTTTCGAATAATCGGTCGCAGGTTACTATCGAGCAGCAAAATAGGCGAGAGTGGCAAAGCATGCAGCATCGTACCCTGCACGATATCAAGTTTGCTGTAACTTCGAATTAGTTTTCGTAACAGGACTTCTCGCCACTCGTATATTCTACGAGAAACCGCACACGTCCACCGTCGTCTTCCACGCTGTCGTGGCTTCGTGAGTGCCATCGTGTCTTAAATCACCTCAAAGTGCTCTAAAGCGGGGGTTAATCGAATTTAGCTGCACATAAATCGATGTCCCTTCACGCTGGAAGGAACAATTTCCGTTGGCTGCGGTAAGTTATATCTCGCGGAATAGCAAATATATATATATGTATAACTATATCCGCGTATACACGAGGAAATAGTTCTGGTCAAAGTAATAAAGAGAGTAATCGAGGTGAGTTGTGCAAGCAAGGAAACGAAAGGTTATGGAGTCTATCGATCTTTCCGCGTTATTAAACTACACTTCCGATGATCGAATACGCACACTTTTTATCAATTTTTAGATGCATGCAAGTTTTCCTTGAAAGGATTAGTTCAAAGATAATGACAGCTATTTTATAGTGGAAGTAGCACGAACAAGTTGAAAACTCATGGTAGAATTATTTATAGATTTATAGAACTATTTATCGAATTACCGTATAACGAATATTGAAATAAAATTGTGGAACAAATATTAATAAAAATATTGAAAAACGTTTATAATATTAGAACAAAGATATTGGAGTAAAAAATTTAGCGCATTTGAATAATAGAAATATTCTTATCTTCCTAAAAATTGTTATTCGTGTATAATACGACTTTTTCAATTTGTGTATATATGTACACGCAATTTACACATTTCTACTTCTTAATAATTGTTTTATATTAATTGCATTTTTACTTATAGATGAAGTTTTTAAATTACTCTTGCACGTTACGTATTAATAAATGTTCCAGACTGAAATTTATTTGAAAGACAGACATTTCTCCTCGTCGACGAATACAGTTGTTTACGTTAACATTTATGTTCAATAAAGGAGATTTTACTTTCGCGGAAATTGGTTCACGCTTTTAACCACCGTCCGAGACTGAAATTGTTCCAGGACGTTATTATTGCAATGTTATTATTGTATTATAACGTGATACCACTTCTGACATAAATTGGTTTTCAGTTTGTCTAACGCTGTTATTACTATAACGCTGTTATCGTTAAATTAGGGAAGTATAAAATTAACGCTACAAAATAATAATCCCGTACGTGGTTCGTAAACGCAACATTAACGACGTATTCTGGAATTGAATTCTGAAAATTGTATTAAGCAACTTAGAAATGTTGAGCAATGGTAAGGACCATTTCATTGTGATAAAATAGTCAGGAATTCTTATGGCATTCTTCAACGAAATTAGAAAACCTGGTAATTTTATTACTAACGAAAGGAAAGGAAATTATGTTTAAAATTTTAATTTCATTAAGTCTTTAATTAAAATTACCTACATCGTGTTTCTTTTATCAAGTATAATAGTTTCATACATTTTATTACTAACATTTGAATTTAAAATACTGCGTTAATATATTTAAACAATTATAAACGTAAAAAAGTAATAATTGCACATTAAAAAGTCTATAAAAATTCTAAAAATTGAAATTCGTAATTTCGAAATTGTACCACAAACGACCAAGAAACGAAGAAACTCGATAAAGTATCAAATAAACAATAAATAACGTTAAAAATAATATATAAAAACATAACCTAGGTAAAAATTTATATTCCTCTAAGAAGTAAAAAATTGTATCTTGTAATCAAACAAACGTCCTAAGGATTATACTTTATTTACATATATAAACCTTCAACAAACGATATTTATATGTTAATTTTTGTAATAATTAATTTCTTAATCTTTCACTGTTTCTAAGGTTTAAACAATTGAAAACAGTGCATAACCCATTACATAGCTCAAATCTAAAAATAGAATATTCAAAAATTAAACAAATGATTTTAATAGGTTAGTTACATTTATTCTTTACAACCAGGATTTTATTTCTTTACAAAAAAAGAGCTGAAATAACCACTATAAATAAGTTCTAAAATAAATTAGCAATTAGAACGTCGCTCTCTTCAAAATTTCCATAGTGTGCACAATATATGCAGATACAAAATTTCCCCTCCAAGCATAGCAAATCAGGAACCAAGCCGTAATTTCATCCAATAGCTTCCGAATATCCGCAACACGCATCAATTTCAAAGACAAAGGCGAGACAATCCTATACGAGCCGCTCATCCCCTGACCCAAATTTTCCTAGTCCCATAAACCAGACGATCCATAATATCCCATCTAACACCCAAACTATCACGTAACGATTTTCGTATGAAATTCTTTTCCGGGGACTTAAATTATTTCTAGAAGCTAGAGTCCAAAATCGCCTCTACCTAGATAGGTCCTATATCCACCTCACAAAGGGTGATTAATTTGACGCGTTACGTCGCCCAACTATCAATACCCAGATACCGATATAATATTCAACAGCAGACTTAGCCACTGCAGAGATGGAATTTACAATGCGATTCGTGTTTATATTACCGTACGTAGGCATAATAATTGCACCATCACGCTTGAGTAACGAGCTATTGGATGCACGGTGCAACAAAGAGAACGTGTAACCGGGTAATTTTAGCGGCCTTTACGCATAATGACCATACAGAGCCATCTGATCGTTTCGTACTTCTACTATAAAACATTATTAACCCCAATTTAACCGCCATGTTTCAACGCGAGATACTAAAACAATACAATCGACTCTTTTGGCCGTGTGAACGTTATCGTATTGCATATCATTTGTGTAAATTTGTGACTGGTGCCATTTCTGATATTCGCATGCTAGTACATGTTTGTGTTTCGGTGAGATTTATGCGGTGATCATTTGGTAAGGTTAATTGGCAGTTTCTAATGGCTAAATCATGCACGTCATAATTCTTATAATCTTTTACAAATTGGAGGAAAATGGCGAATAATTTGAACTGAAACAATATTTGGAATATAGAATGAAGCATTTAAAGTTATTAATTAGTAAGTAATAGATCTGATATGAACAATGCTGCAAAAGATAGTAAATACTATCGCATACTATCATGAATTAGTACCTAAGATATAAAAATGCAAAAAGCAAACAATTTGACCAGTGTTATAAATTCAGAGTAATTTTTACAAGAAATAGTTCTCAGAAAAACTGTTTCGGTTTGTCAAAAAAGTTACTATCCCAAAATACTTGATCATCGATAAATATTTAACATTAATAGCCATTTGTTGTTTAAACTAACCGATGGTACAAATACTGCATTCAGCTCTTATCATTTTGACTAAATTAACAATGCAGGAGCAACATTAATTATGATAATAACCTTATCACATACAGCACGTGCCATTTTCGTGGCAACGTCGTATACAAATTGCAGCCAGGGCTGCGTGAATATACCATACCTTCCATTGTTCTTAGAGCAAAACTTCATTTAGTGAGATTAAAATGCTTGCTGCCTTTCTTGTAGCTTGGCACGAGCTGCGAAGTATCGCCACTCTCGAAGACAAAGCTCCAGATGTGAAGAGAATAAAAATGGCAACCGGGAAGACGCACGAAGGTAACTCATAAACTGGTACCGTTACAATAAAAAGAATAGCAAATATCACCTTGCTCTAAATATTATTCGACTTTCTTTTTTTATTCATTTTCTCCTTAATAGTCTTTAATTAATGCTTTTACCAACAGTGACAATAATAAGATACTTCGTAATAAGGACCCTTTATTTTCTTATCCGTCTATTATTTGACCTGTCACACTCCTCGTTACTAATTGTGCATTAACAGTGAAAAATTACAAGATTAGAAAATTAAACTTGCGCGAAAGTATATTCTATATCGTGTTTAAATTATTAGTCAAATTCCAAATTTAATAAAACCACGTTTAAAAAATAATTGTCATATTTAATTGTTCAAGATGAAAAAATTTCATAAAACATTTAATATTTAGGCTATTGTTTCTAAATTATCACTGCCAATATTCAAAATTTTTTACCAGTTATAAACAGCATTCAAAAATGTACCTATACTGAGCCAACAATAAATCCATTTTCTTACACAGAGTGTCAGAAGCCTAACACTTCCAACCCCTACCAAACACCACTACCATCAACGCTAAAAACGAAATACAGTTCTTCCCCAAAATTTTGTTCATACAAAACTACCATCCAAAATATTGCACTTTCTTCTTAAATAACCACTACATAGAAACCAAATTCAATTTGCAGCTATAATCACACTTGGAGATACTTCTCATCCAACAGTCCTCGAACAGTTCCATTTATGGGCAATAACAAGCTTCCTATCCGCTACTTTCCAGGACAGAGGAAAACTTTCGACAGTTTCTACCACAGCAAATCCTAATCTTCGCAAAGCCATGGTGCATCACGTTTTGACGTAGGACGGTCATCGTTCGACCCTAATTCGAGGATGCATACAGAAGGGCCGTAGGCAGAAGCACGGAAAACGAGGGAAGTTTCGTCAGCAACCCCCGGAGAACGTGGCTTACAAAGCGGCTAGGCAGCCGGGCAAGGAGAAAGAGAAGCAAGCGGAAGGGAGCTGCACAGGGAGGGCAGGAAATTACGTCTCCGGACGTCCGTTCGTTCGGCTTCAGAGCTCTCTGCAACACAGGACTCGAGAGGAGCTGCCAAGCTCCTTCACAGGCCAAGGAAAAGAGACACGGCCAGGCAGGGAGGAAGCGCCAACAGTGGAGAAAGAGTATCAAGAAGAGAAAGCAGGAGAGAGAGACTGACCTCGTCCCTGACCGGGAACAAGAGTGAGGACTCGAAAGGAAGACGAATACGCGACACCGCCAAGAATCCTGGCCAAGTTGCAACCTGGAATTCCAAAATTCCCCTTTATTTAGCGCCAGGTGATACAGAAGTAAAGCCGACCATGCTACGCGTATTAAATATGTGTTGAATATTAACGAAGAATAAGTGAAATTAATCATGTTTTGCTCGTGTAGTATTACTCTCATGTTCGCAGGCTTATAATGTATTACTCGAATATAGAAATTTGACGTACATCGTACGCCTATGTTAACGTATATCATTGCCGAACCTAAAGATACTGGTTTCAGTAGTGTCATAGAAGAGTGGAGCCTACAAGCGAGCATGTTAGACGGAACGAGTGAATACCTCCCTTGCTCCTGTGCTGAAACGACGGACTTCATCCCTGCAACGCACAGTACAAAAACTAGCGCATGTAGAATTCACTACGTTCTACATATGCATAAATTGACTTCATTAAAGTCAGAATATTTTACTCACGCAAATTTTCTTTTAATGCGAATACTTTTTTTACTTACTGCATAAGCAAATTTCTGAAGAAATTAAGGTGATAAATAAATGATTAAATTATGTAATTCCTTGATTGTAAAGGAACATATCAGATAATAAAACAGTGTGGCAGTAATATGTTCTCGACAAAGTCGTGCTTCGCCTACTCGTACCTTAACATCCTAATGACAAGAACGAATTATGACGACAGAAGTATCATCGTAACCGTGTAGATCATATCCTAACGCTTCGACCGTGACAAACAAAGGCTATCGTAGAAAGATTTCGAACGAAACCAGGGCGATGGGTTTTTCCAGTGAAGTCCTGGGATCGACCTGAACGATATCCAAGTTCAGCCAGAGCAGACAGAACACGAGCGGAATGTTTACTCGCTTCTCAACTCGCACTCAGCGTACACGAAGTGAGAGAAAACTTCATTAGCTTTGAGCACTTACTTCCCTTGCGAACTGCCTCGCTGTGAATTAGTTTCAAGACACACTCCATCCATTTACTGTGGCGAATCGGGCCGCGAACAACCTACCCCACCGAAATCTTGATCGTTCACCACCCCCTGACTTTCATCAATTCATTCCAGCAGCTGAGTATTGAGCGTTAGGATCATTTATCAAGTCGGTTCATAAGTGATGTCATGCTGGGAAATGCTTCTCCGCAGAAACCTAACGCTTCTACTTTGTATTTCTGATTTTCCGTTCATTTTTCCAACGGTCGATTTTTCTTTTCTGAAAAATTGATTTTTTTAACTGCAGGGAGTTCATACAAGAGTTAACTTATTCGATGAGATTATTCAGACAATTTTGTAACGAAGAGATTATTACTTTATAACTCGTTTGACTTTTATAATAAAGATCGCAAATACAATTATCAAATTATACATATTTTCTCCTTTGAAGAAAGACCTTCTTATTTATTATTCATTATTTGTGTGCATGAATGCATAGAATGAATGAAATATTCGAGAATTGAAAGGGAAAAACATGAAGTCACGTTTAGTGTTATTTGCAAAGAGGTACTTTTAAAGCTCAATGTACTGTTAATTATGTGCAGACGAATTTTGTTTTTTTATTTGATTTTCAAATAAAACGTGTACTTTTACCGCCTTCAAAAATAAAATAAAAATACAGATTCCAAAATTATATATGTAATTATTTTAAGAAATTTAATACATATTAAAACATGTATATTCTTTTCAGCCACGAAGGAACGTAAAATTCAAAAAATCAAAAATTGAATTTAATATTTTGTTCCGCGTTGCTTTTATTTGCAATAACTTTTTGTAAACAGCATATCGCTTTTCTAACCTTTCAAATTCTGAAACGAAGGCATTTTTCAACTTCAAAAGATCCAACAGTAAAAAAAAGCATCAAAAGCAAACTTTTTGAAAACTGTTCTACAGCTTTCTACATAAATGACAGCTTAAACTTTATTCTTTCTTCTAACATTTTTAACAAAAAAAGAAAAAAAGGATAAAAATAGAAAAGCAACATTTCCATACTATAAACTATTTACCATAAATAACCAAATTACACTCACGATCTAATTTACCTCCCATTAACCAATTAACTAAATTCGGAGAGTATCAACCACTCCACTACATCCGCAAATTAATCACTAGACGGAATCGATCGTCAAACCTTAGTACCGAACGAAACCAAGCACACCGCGGGGATAAAATTAACGGCTCCTTCGAAGCGCGATGAAAAATGGCGTTACTCAAGGAACGAGACCCAGCCGGGTATCTTAAATCACCCCCTAATCTAATTCCAGCTTCGTTTCGCGCCAGGTGACGCGTTTCTGCGTAATGTCACGCTCGATTTTCACGCAGATATACCTGACGACTGGTCTACGCTGACTATTGTCGACAAGAAAGACGGAGAAACGAGAAGGAGGGACTGGGACAGAAAAACAGGGTAATAGGTTCCCTTTGAAATACATCCTACGGTCGGTGATGCGGCACATACATCTTCCCGTGGTAATCAGCACCTTCCGGTTTAAAAGCAACGAAGCTGGGTAATATCCGGAGGCCATAGACACCGATGCGAAGACCCAGTCTCGCAGATACCCTCGCCATGGCTCTGCACCGTGAAAAACCACCCCTCGAACACTACACCAACAGCTAACCACCGATCTACCACAGATCCAGGTCTATGGGTATAGGATTTTCTATCCTTCTTCTCTCTTTTTCTTTCGTAATCGATTTACCGTTCGAAATCGAACGAGTGACAAGGTGTGATGGGGAAAAATGATTAACCACTTGCGGTTCCGTGTTAGATTGGGTCTGAGTTTCGAATGGGGGGTGTTGATTGAAATATGCACTCGCGACTCGCGACGTTAATTTTTTGGTGTTTTCGTATTTTTGACGTCGAAACTTTAATATCTACACGGTGATTGAAAAATACATCGTGATATTTCAAAGCTGATGGAATGGGATGCGTGCTTATACGGTAGGTGGATGATGGAAATTCAAGGAAATTTTTAAATGTTTGTTTTTTAAATTCTAAAAGGTCTACTGGATAACATAATGACATTAAGTTGCTCTGAATGGAGCGGAAAATGCGAATGGAATTGGAAATTGCTTAACAATTATTGGAGTGTATTTCAATTTAAAGCAGAAAAAAGAATTCAGTGGGTTTATACTTAAATAACATTTTCTGTTTAACTATGTGCTCGCGTTCATTATAAATTTTAACATTTAAAATCAAACTAAAAGATTTACAGTAGCCAACAAAATTTTAATTACAGAACATTAACGATATTATTGATATTTTTAGTCTAACATACTCATTGTTCATCGATTTAAAAAATATCCAAATTAAAAGGAGAGAGGAAAAAGAAAAAGATTAGACAGGTTGAGTAAAGTGAATCGGATTTATGGCGTTTCTAGCGAACAAAAACCTACCCATCTTCACACGCACGATAATTTTCAACCCCTGCATAGGGGTGAAGAACATGACGAATGGAAACGATTATGACGTAAGGGCTTGAATTGCATCGACACGGCACGTTCAATTGACGTAATACAACAGAATTCACGAGTCGTTAGTCGGCCATGAGCCACCTGTCCATGCACGTTCATTGTTTTCGCTTTTCACGAGCTGGCAACTCGAAATGGAAGCAAATACTGCTCGATCTACTGCAGAGTTCACAGCAGGGTAAGCTCGCAAATTGTTCCTCTCGATGAAACGCTTCGAAATGTTTCTGTCCAAATGTTATACTACGTCGTCGCGAATACACTAGGGAAACACGTTAAACGGATCGTCGCCAATCTCTCATCTTTCATCGCCACATGAACCAAATTAATCGTTTGATCGAATCATCGATCATTTAGTCAACAGTTATTATGTAGAATGAAATAAATATTGATAAACGATTGACGCGAGTGGCATACACGATGAGTATACATCACGAGTATACTGGTGTCAGCAATCAACTTTACCAAGTTTCCCATCTGAAAACTATAATTTCTCTATTTCCAAATTGACATTTCACATAAAGAATAATATTCAAATCCATCGAAGGCAACTAATGTACCGTGTGAGTTAAATACTGTTCAGTAATCGACTTATATTATTATTTATTATTATCTTTGTTGCGGCCCTAGGACCGCAATGTCCCAAGTCAAGTGGGGGCCTGTTTTATGCCTCTATTGCAAGGGTCTTTTCACTTGCACATGCTCAGCGTCACCTAAACCACCGCTAGGATAAACCGTGACAAGGACCCATATATTATTCTCTAGACGACAGGCATAAGAACCCAAATGTTTAAACAACCACCACCACCGAAAGACGCTGAAGTTAGCATACACCCCCAATATCATACCAACCAATGAGAAAACAGTCGGTCCTTATAAAACTACCGACAAGGCATTCACAAGAAGATTCTCAGAAAACCTCCATCACGACCACATCAAGATTCTCTCTAAACTCCATCACGACCACACATCATCAAACGAGACCCACCAACACTCAGTGCAGGAGACTGTCTACTACTATAGAACTCCTTGCACTTCAACACCAACCAGGTCTACCTCTATTCAAGTTAGAGTAGGCCGCATCCCAAGCAGCATTGCCGCAGCAGCATAACGGGCCTTACAACCCCGTGAAACTCCACGAGCGAGTTGCAGTGTTCGGGACGCAACAATATTATTAATTTAAAAATGTTGTAACAACATTACAATAGTACTGTGGAGGGACCCACCCTCGCGATTGCTGTGATCGTCTAATCGCAGGTATCCTCGATGTGGTGGTGGTGCTGGAAGGGACAAAAGGAAAAGGAAGGGATGCGTTTCGTCCTGGGCCTACTAGTGGACTCATCGATAAGGCTACCTAGTAGAGCCTACCTTAGATGGGGATACATCTAGGAAACGAAGGGTTTACCAAGGACTTGTTGAGCGAGTTGCAGTGTTCGGGACGCAACAATATTATTAATTTAAAAATGTTGTAACAACATTACCTTATATGGGGATACATCTAGGAAACGAAGGGTTTACCAAGGACTTGCGGGAAAGTCTTCGAACCTCCTTCAAATAGCAATCTATGGTTTGGCGAAGGTGAGAATGATGCTGCCACAGTACATAAATTCAAAAGAAAATTAACTAAGAATAAAATTATTTTCCCGATCAGCTTCACTTCCTAATTAACTCAGTTTTAAACACGATCTTATATTCAATCACTCGTGCTTAATACCGTGCATGAAAAAAATTGTAAATTAAATTGAATTCGTGAAATAATCCTCGCAATTTTTCCGAGAAAGGAAATTATCCTCCACGACAACGCAAAAGAACAGATACGAACAAAAGCAACACAGCCATTCCATGTTACAATTTTTCCCTATCTTCAACTATAGTACCTCGTCCACGTTCCATTATGCGTTTACATAAATTAACATGCGACAAAAACATCGGACACTAAAAAAGGGAAACGAGAAAACGTTACAAAGCGAGAAACTGCGGGACGATTGTACAACGTAAAAGAAAAAAATGAGTTTTTAACGAAATTCTCGTTAATAACGAGACAATTTTGGAGGTCCTATGAAACAAAAGCTGCTGCCTAGATTCACGATAATCGCTTCCTCTTCTCTCGCCTTTTAGACCAAAAGAGTTTTCGCGCCAATGAACCACTGCTCTTTTTCTCATTCAACGACAGGGATCTATTATTTTGACGAGCAACATTGTAACAGAGAACGATGGTAACATGCGAATCGCTGAAACCGTGAGCTCGAAAGTAGGTGCCACGTAATTGTGATTGCAGAACTACTGTGTGCATCCGGTGTTTGCATTTTCAGTGGCCGGAAAAGGGAATGAAACATGACTATGTTAGGCATGTACCCACGAGGAAACAAAGGGTAGGGAGGGAGAGAGATGATGTGCGTTTTCGAGTTTTTCAACAATAGCACGATCTGACCTGAATCTGTCTAGCGAAGGACTAAGAAAACGATATCTATTTTAAATATGCGCAAAATATAAGATAAAGAATTGGAGAGGTTCCCATATCTCCTCAGGAAGGAACTAAAAAAGGACCATTTAGCATCGTCTAGGAATAAAAATTTAAGACAACCTCTATTAGATTCTTGTGTGACATACATAATTGTATTGTTTCGCCAAAATTATTATGCATTACTCATAGCGTATCATATATATTCGGATATTTTAATTCTTCAAAATCCAAAGTAAGCTTCCTTGATGAATATGCATATTATGATGGTGCTTCTGATGGTGATGGTGACATTATGGTGACGAATATGAGTATCATGAAGATGACATTATGATGGATATGATGATGATAATACCATAATGACTTTGGGACACGATCAGGATCTAAAAATGATAATATTGATAGCAAATAGATAATCATATTACTTATATTCATCAGTACAAACACAGGTACTAGAGTTGGAGTTATCAAATGTCATAATGTGTATAACGAAAGCTCATCTTTTGTATATTTCTCTATATCATTATATATTCATCTATCAATCAGAGATTCTGTATGGCTTCTTTTGTGCTTTCCTATCCACCATCCTCCACACATGTATTCTTTTAGTCTTAATTATTTTTTCTTCATTTATTTTTGCATATATCATACTTTTTCCGGATGTGTCAATAGTAACAAAATACCCTGTATGGAACTAACAATCGGATAATCGAAAAGTACGCCATTAAATGGAAATAACTCAAGAACGCGATCGAAAGTGGACATTATTCTGGCCGCGGGACTAGCTATCATTCCAGGAGCTCCATCTGTGTCTGGAAGTAATAACCAGAGGCGAGCAAATCTCGAAGATTCCCGAGATTGTAAGAGACGAAATTGAACAGAAGGGCGGCTGGTGAGAATCCAGGTAAAATTAACTCAGTGCCTCTCGAGAATGTCCGACTCGGTTAAACTTCGAATGACGACTACTTCGGGAGCACCTGTGGTTCGACGTTCTTTCATGATTTGTCGAACAAGGGAACAAAACCGAACGAGTGATTGGATACGACGCCTTAAAATCCTTCTTAGGGTTCGCTTGAGTCTTTACAATTCATGGATACTCAACGACCCGACGACATTGCGTCTTCGAATGGATCAGGGATGATTACACTCCTCGTGCTATGGTACAATTACGATTCATCAGTGGAAATTTTACGTTTAATCGATCCTTTGATATAGCTGATAAAATGGACACAACTTAGAGGTTATTTATGAGACAGCATTTGGAAATTTCATATGGCTCGCTGATAGAGCGAAGAATAATTACAGATAATTCGGTGAGACTGAAATTTCGAGTGTAAATGAGGAAATGGAAATGAAATACATCACGCTATAAGAGGAAACATACTGCGGTTATACAAGATCAAAGGACCGAATATATGAGAAAGAAAAGAAAATAGACGAATGAAAGGAGAGCTTCTGTAATTTCAAGGAGAATTTGGAAATTATATTTTACTTCATTTAATTTAGTTCAAATTAAATTCATTCGAATTAGAGAATTGGTATTCAATAAATAAATCTCACTTACCTTGCTCTTCATTCTTCCTTTGCTCCTTCAATGTATCTATCTCTATCATTACAATACTACAAGTGCCTAGTCAACTATTTTAAACCTTTGCATTCCAAGAATTTTTTTATTCAGTCCATTGTGGAGATCGATAGACTTTTGCAATAGAAAACATTTTAAAATGAAAAGAAAAAAGGTAAAAACATTTGTAAATTCTTTTACAAATAGTATGAATCATTTTTGCATTCTCGGTGGTGAAAATAAAACCAAATAACAAATTATAAATTAATAATATCGCTGTAATGACGCCAATGGAATGCAAATGGATGAAGTGTCTCAATGATGTGAGATTTATTTTGAGTTCAAATTACTATGATGTACCCACAAGCAAATAGATCAATATATATATATTAATAAAGAGAAAAAATTATGCACTTGTAATTGAATTATAATAATATATGAAAATAATCGCATTAATGAGATCTACACATTTCCTCTAAATATTAGAAGCTTATTATTATGTCCACAAATTTTTCGAGTGCATTATACTAGAAGTATTGAAAATGGGAAAAGAGTATTGCCAATTCCTGTATTCCATTCTCTGAGCAACTTATAGTATACACTAAATCAGTGGTGTTTCAGACATAGTCCCTAAGACTTCAGAATAGGATACTTAAGATCTCGAAATAGGACTCACAAGATCTCCAAATAGGACTCACAAAATCTCGAAATAGGACTCAACAAGATCTCGAAATAGGACTCAACAAGATCTCGAAATAGGACTCACAAGATCTCGAAATAGGATCCACAAGAACTCGAAATGTGACCCACAAGATCTCGAAATAGGACTCACTAGGTCTCGAAACAGGATTCACTAGGTCTCGAAATAGGATTCACTAGGTCTCGAAACAGGATTCACTAGGTCTCGAAATAGGACTCACAAGGTCTCGAAATAGGACTCACAAGATCTCGAAATAGGATCCACAAGAACTCGAAATGTGACCCACAAGATCTCGAAATAGGACTCACAAGAGCTTGAAATGTGACCCACAAGATCACGAAATAGGACTCACAAGATCTCGAAATAGGACTCACAAGATCTCAAAATAGGACTCACAAGATCTCGAAATAGGACTCAGAAGATCTCGAAATAGGACTCGCAAAATCTCGAAATGTGACCCACAAGGCCTCGGAATGAGGCCCAGGGGCTTCGCAATGAGACCCAGGGGTTTCGCAATGAGGCCCACAAGGACACAGAATATGGTCCACGGACTAAAGATTAAAATTGATTTTACCAAAATGATAGAAAAGAATCTTAAAAAAAAGTTTTGCAGTTTTCAATTAATGTAAATTCATTACATAAGTATATACAACTTAAGCTTTCCAATATACATAAATGACTTTTTCTTTTTCTCGAACACTCTTTTGCTAGTTAAATTTTGAAAAAAATGATAAAAATCATGATCCATGTTCCTGTGTAACTTTGACACCACTGTATTAGATCATTTGTTAAGGCAAAGGGTCACTGTTCTAACCCCGAGCATCCTCAAACAATAAGACAGCGGCCATTGTCACAGAATGGCGAAAAGATAGAGAGAACGTCTTGATCCATCAGCTATAGGAATAAGGCCGGCTATTCTTAATTGTCAGCCTGTTTAGGGCGAAGTCCTTTATCGTTCTGTTCTCGGTGGCGCACGGCTTGGACGGTTAAATTCTACCGCCGACAGAAGCATTCAACGTGGCGCACGGTATCGCGGACAAAAGCGTCAGCATCGAAAACGCGAGCTACTCACCTTGGGTTTCCACGAAGAGCAGCGTGGTGCAGAGCGTTGAAGCCATTGTTGTTCGTGAGGGTGATGTCTGCGGCATGGTCCAACAACAGAGCCAACATGTCATCTCGTTTCTTAGAGATCGCATCGTGAAGGGGAGTGTCACCTTCGGAGTCCTGGAAACGAAGGAACAACTTTCTTTTACAGGGTGTCGTGCACGTTTTTTCATTAGGAATCGATTACCACGGACAAAGGGTCGCGTGTCTTTTCTTGCTAAAATAGAAGGTGTTTTATTCGAACAGAATACCCGTGTTTCGGAGCAGTATGGTGCTTCCGAATTTTGGAAGTAGGGTAGTTTCAAGAGGGTGCGTATTGTCTTTAAAATTGCAAAAACGTGGAAAATTCGTGAAAGAAAATGATGATTGAAAATATTGAAAAGAAGGAAATTTTTGGAAGAAATGTATTCTTTTTCTCAAAATTGTAATAGCTCTGTCTTTGAAAATTTTTGTGATATCGATCATTTAATGTTTCGATGTAACATTATACATAACCTATATTTGCAAGTCCTCAAATTTATGGATAAAAATAAAAATCGAACTTGAAACTTTTAATAACATCGTATCTAAAATGCAATCTATGTCAATATTACATGGTAACGAATTAAAGAAATTTTCTCTCCAAACAGACCATTTACATGTTGACGAAAAATACTATTTTTGAAATATTAAGAACAGGTATAAATGACATGCAGAAATTTTCTGTAGTATATTTTCTTTACCCTTGCAACAAGAGGCAATTTCAAAAACAGAACTCTGTATTATATTTATATTTTCAAAAGGAATGTTCCTTTTATTCAACAAGAACAAGAAGGAAGTACGTTTTTCTCTGCCATGTATGTATTCAGTACTTTCAATGCAAAGTGGAAAGTAAAGTTCAATGTAAAGCGGAAATCTTTCTTCGTGCTTCGGCATATACCGATTTTTTTCGTTCTGTGTATTATTCACCATTTAACAACAAAATGCTTTCAAAAAACAGAAACTTTTATCCGCACTTTAAAAATTCAACATTCATAACACGTAAAAATGGATCCATAAAATCGTTATTTGAAAAAAGAAGAAGAAATTACATTTAAAAACACATTATTTATTATTTTTATAATTTTTTAACACATACATAAATTCCACTTTCATTTTCAACGAATTCCTTCAATTTGAACAGTTCATTATAATTGTAAAAAAATATATCTACAAATAATATATGGAAAAACTATTTAAATAATAGTTTAAAAACCTTCATGACATATCCAGATTCTTAGAATATCAAAACTCTAAACTTCGAACCTTGTAACTTGGGGTAACATATGCCGCAAGTTCAAATTGACCATAGAAAATTAAAAATTAAAACATATTATATAACAAATATTTAGGATAACATTCTACATGTATGTACATTGCTTGAAAAATGAAGACAAAATCTTTTTTTATAGAATTATTGTTCCATAAATATCTTCACAATTGTGTACATCTTACACATGACATTCAACGTAATGGTTAACCCCTTGCTCTACGATTGAAGTTTTGATGGCGAGTAACATAATTAACAGTAAAATTGGTTACACGTCGAACCAATACGTACTACGTGACGAAAAATAACACGCAATTGAGAAAGACATCAGCGAAAATTAACCACGAGCCTGGCCCATATCGTTACGTTGGGTCTTATCTACAAACTATGACTCTCGTACTTAACCCTTTGCACTCGACGACTTTTTCGTTACATAAAAATAGTAATTCGAAGACTTTCTGTCATAGAGTCAACGACATCTTTAAAATGGTAAATGAGAAATCATATGCAAATTAAGACGTAGAATTATTTTTCTTCCACATTCCACACATCGTTAGGTAATTTTAAATTTGACATATTAATTAACGTCGATCTTTAGAATCTGATTAAATGGTGACTGACAGTCATCTTTCGAGTGTAAAGAATTAATACTCGTGTTTGGCCCGAGTTGCTTACCACGAGTCTCACACGATATTGTAGACAAAGATGCGAATAAATAATCCATTTGACTATTACTGATCCTTGCAAAATTGAATATACAAAATATATTTAAATGTATATTTAACATCATTGAATATATCATTATCACATGAGTTCAATTCGTTTTTCACTTAAAGAAAAAAAAAAAGAGAAGGGGAAGAGAAGAACCAATATATCAAAAGATTAGTACTACAGTCATACACTATTCCAACAGAGTTCGCAACAAAGTAAATCACTAACTTGTTTTCGATCAACGGTTCCAACAATCCTAAATTGCCGATTAAACGAACGGAAACAGCGGTCATTCGTTACTAGCAAACCACAGAGTTCGTTATGTGCGACCGACAGTGCCAACAAACGTAGAAACAAAGAGTCAACTCCATGAGACGACGTGACATGAGACGACGTGACATGCGACAATACTTCCGACGTGGTGCGCACGAGCTGAAATGTTCGCAAACAATACACAACAAAATGAACGATACGACATATTTATGAATTTAAAATTTCTGAATTTACGGGAGTTATACAATTTATGAGCCAATGAATTTAGAAATACAATAGCTCCAAATACGTATAGTAAAACATCTGGGAGACTAGACATGTTAGTTGAAAGCTTCTGTGGATTGCAAAAATAGACAGGATTTTCTTTTTATTTTGAAAAGCGTGTAATTTTTGTAGTAAGATTAATTACTGAAAATTTTGAATCATAAAGAATATTATTTATTATTAATGGTAAAGATTTTTAATAACGCGAGGAAAAGCACATAATTAAAATTTGTTCGATAATTATCCCTTTGCCTCTACCTGCATTGCTATAGAGACATTAATAATTCACAATTTCTTATTCCAGTTTATTTTCACTAATGAAAATAATAACGTAGATAAGGTTGTTGTGTAAATAAATTCATAGATATTTATCATTTCCTCTTCTCACAAATAAGACACATGCTTTCAAAAAGTTTCCCACTGAGTATACCAGAGTCATTATTTAATCGAATAAAAAATCGTTCAAAGTACACAGTGTCAAAAACTAGAAACTTCTAATTATAATAAACACAATCTTACGCTTGCAATTATAGTAACGTTGCAATAAAAAAAAAAGAGAGAAAAGGGAGAAAAAACGAAATATAAAATAAAATAAAATTCGTAAATTCAAGTGACACGAACAAATCAAAGTCACACGGTATGCTAAATTAGCCTAATACAACAGAATCGCGGGAGGTATCGGTACAGGTAATTCGCCAAACGATTAAATTGTCCGCTACCAGCCTTATAAACATTCCATCACCGTTGGCTGGGTCATCGGAAGCGGGTCGACCACTATCTAAAGATCCATAGTGGCACTCGAGAAATATTCAGGCCTCCGATGGCTGGCGGCGGGCCGGTAGCATCCGAGCCGACTGCGTAAATAATAGGGCATCAGGCACAGATACTTTATGGGATCAGTTGGAAAAATCCTTTGTATAACTCCAATAACCGTGGAGGATAAATCTGCCGGCGCTGTCGAGAACCGGCGGCGCTATCTCGCGCTATAAATGCTGGCCATGCGTCACGCCACTAGGTGAGGGTGGTAGAGAAGGAGGCCAAGCCTGAGGGATGAGGCAGAGAGCTAGCACGGGACAGAGAATGGGAACCAAGAATGAAAAAGAAGCGATCGATGGGTCCGGGAATACTAGAGATCAAGGTGAAAGTCGATATTTGGTGGAAGGAGAATGAGCGGTGGGTGGAAGTTGAGAGTGGCGTGGAGGCGAATAGGAATAGTCCAAAGGTTGCAAGACAGCCACGGGACCCTGTTTTATTTACCTGATTGCACGATCCCTGGCCATTATTCTCACCAGCCTTATCGAGCTACGAGTACTGACTGGCGCACGATGCAGGCCAGCCGTTACTTCGGTCAGCTTCGTTTCTGCTCCCATGAACTGCAATCAACGGATCGCGATCGAATTAACGAGCGTGAAGGACACGGCCGGGCTAACTGTCGCGTATACGCGACCTGCTGGTGACAACTGGTCGCCTGGTCCTTCTATAACACCGATTTTAATCCACATCGTAATATCTTTCCTTCTATTCAATTTACCTGTTTCGCAGATATTTATCTAGAAGTAGATAGCTGTCTTTGAAAACTCGAAATGGACGATGCGTGAAATTGATCAGAATTCGAGAATTATTGTGTCTTTCGGAAAGTGCGTGCCGAATTTTGGTAAGTGGCATAAAGATAGGTCTGAATGTATCAGAACGACTGAAAACAAGTGACATGGCAAATAAATAGGTAAATAAATATTTGTTACTTTGTCATTTTTGACTATAGTCTCAGTAGATGTAGATGATAAAATGCATCAGGATTTAAGGTTATGGTATTAAGTAAAGTTGGATAAAATCTTAGCTATTTGAAAAATATGTATCTAGTTTCACAATGAAGAGCAAAAACTAAAATGAGACGTGACACCCACACGGATTAAAGATCGAAACCATCGATTTTCATGAAAAATTTTGCAATCGCATTGCAACGAGGTCCCTAAGAATCCGTAGGAAGTCTAGGAAATGGCTGCAGCTCGTCTGGATACTTTCAATTTGTGACAGTGTCACGCGTTCGTACGCCCTCCCTATTCTCGTTCCACGTCGTTCCTTTCACTGGTAGCGTGGCGCAACCCTTTCGCCATCACGAGCCACCTGCTCTTCCAACCGTTTCGCCCTCGTTTACCAAACGACACGCGATTCGTATCCCTACGTGCAGCGGCTTTTGCACGTGCAGCTTTGGAAAAAAGCTTAATTCCGCCATTCCTTTTATCGATTTCCCTCAGGCCTCGCTCCGCCTCCCTCCCATTTAACTGACCATCTTGCGCGTCCTGATCGGTCTTGCTAACCCCTCTAGCCCCTGGATTCTTCCTTATCGGTCACAAACGCCAAACGATTTGCCAGGTATAAGAAGTACAAATGATTTCGGGTGACTGGTTTTATCGGTACTCCCTATCGCCTATTAAGCTAGTCGTATTTTCTCCCTCGGATAACTGATTTCCAAGCTTTGTCCCAGTTACCTCGTTCGGATTGCCCTTTATATCGAACTCTGGATTTCGGTTCGAAGTAAGAGTCGTGGAGGGTTGCGAACTGAAGTCGAGTTCCTGCATTTCCGAAAGTCCAAGTGTTTTGGAAACCAAATCTGAAAACACGGATGGTCACGGAAATATCGAAAATTTCAAAAAAATGTGATACGCGAGTTTGGCTCTAGCTTCGAGAATAATAATACGGATTGAGTAATCAACAGGGGTTGTGGTTCCAAATATAACTGTTAATATAAGTGTCGTATAAAGATTCAAACAAACTGTTACTAAGCATCTTTACGGTGCTGCGAGTGAAAAAGGTTTTGGTCAATATCGATTGGAGTTACGGTTCCATAGCTTGTTACTACATCGATTCTATTTCTATGTCAGTTCTGAAATGGTTCTATTTCGGTTCTGTAACGGTTTCCCTCTATTTTCTGTTATTCTTACTGGCCAGTGTAAATTCCATTCCTAGTGAATCCTGTTGAAAGTGTAAAATAAATAACAGAATAATATATACTGTTGTTAAAACATGACACTTTAATCAAATGCAACATCAATGTTCACATTTATTAATTACGTTAATAAGAAATGTGACTTTTGGATTCTACATATAATTCTACAAACATGCGCAATATCAAATTAATGCAAACACTATATTATCGCAGCGTCCAAAACACCATCCAAAATGCTCGAACTTTAAACTTGGCCATTGCATTTTTAATGTCTCAAAACAACTTTTTAATCCTCGTTAAATATACCTAAATCTCAATTAGCCATACCTCGATTAAAATATGAACGTAATATTAGCCTACGCTTCCCAAACAAACAACCATAACACGACGTGGAGAAAATTGTATCTGGACAGGTCAACGTAGAAGTTTGGTTAGGCTAACTAGCCGTTTTAACGCGTTCAGCGAGAAGAAACACGTCGTCGGGAGAAAATGTCTGATTGAACCAGGAGCGGACGACATGAACCGATACAGAGACGTCACGAGTCTCAGCATGTCGGTGTATACGTATCGACTAAACGAGTGGAGAAAATGAGAAAAGACAACAGCAACAACACAGCGCAACCCAGTCACAGAAGTGTGGATTACAATCAGAGCCAGTGTCGAAGGCCACCAGGAAGCGAAACGACGGGGACATGCCGAGTCGAAGCGGCTTGATTGCACCGCAAATATTGACGTGGCTAATTCTCCCTCACCCCGTTTACCCATCGAAGGTGACGAGCTGCGTTAATGAGGGCTTTAAGATGTTACCAAGACGCTAGGCAAACTCTGGTCTCCTGGTATGGTTGAACATTAGGATGTCTACAGCACTTGAAAACTTTAGCCGATTAACTTTTTATAGTCTTTTTGAAATTTTTCTTCATTTATAAGAAAAAATTGCCTTGAGTATATTAAAGGGGGTTGAAAATAAATCGTGACTCTTAATTGCAGAATTTAATGTGAATATATACATCAATGATGGATATAAATTGTACTATTTATTACCAGTAAAATATGGTGATGAAAAGCAGTAATATGTGAGAAATAAATAAAATAATTTAAACGCAAAATAAAAAAATTTAATATACTTTGAATTGTTTTGTAACTATCGTCCCGGTTTGTTTCCAAAATTATATTTTACGATTAGTTTAATACCGAATGGTTACATGTGAATGTGGTATTTGCTTCAGTGAGGGACGAAAAATTACTTTGGATTATTAGGGAAAAATTATATTTCCCGACAAATATTATTTCACGTGAAATTCGTGGCCAAGATGAATTTCAAAACAAACGACTTTTGTCTCCAAGAACTATACATACAGATTTTTCACGTAACTTCTATATACGTAAATTTACCTAATTATAATCTTATGACTTTTTCCGTTATCTTTACAATTCATCAAATTTATTAGGAAACCAACAGATGGAAAAATTTTATCAAAAAATCTACCACCATAAACATGATCTATACTACTATAAAGGTAAAGTTATGGCTCGAAACATAAAGCAGATTGTACATAAAAATGATTTACAAATAAATCATGTATAAATAAGCTATGTAACTCATTACTAATTTATCATTTTAAATATTGTAATTAGTACTAATTCGTTCAAAGTCGATAAACCGCAATTTCGCCAAATTGTGTGTTTATACTGGAACATCGTTGTAATTAATTATATAGTAACAGTTAGAAGTATAAAAAGACAGGAAAATTAAAGAATACCGTAACATCGTACGTATAAAGAAATAGAAAATATAGAAAAATGTGTGAAGCAAAGGCAGAAACAAAAAGTGCATTTCATTTGATTGCAGTTAGTGTACTCGACAAAACTACGTGCAAAGGTCCACGTTCGTCCACACTATAGAAAAATAATACCGTACATCGGCTAAGCTCAACCGCTATTTTACAGAGGCGATCAATAGTGATTTCAGCCAAGATACAGGGCCACGCTGAAAGGACGGATGAAGGCGGGCCAAGGAAGAAAGGGAGAAAGAAAGAAAACGAGAGAGGCGAAGGAGAGAAAGAGAGAGAGAGGGAGAACTGACAAGAAGATCAGAGAAGGAGGAGAGAGATAGAATAGAGGGAAAGAAGGATACAATTCATCAAATTTATTAGGAAACCAACAGATGGAAAAATTTTATCAAAAAATCTACCACCATAAACATGATCTATACTACTATAAAGGTAAAGTTATGGCTCGAAACATAAAGCAGATTGTACATAAAAATGATTTACAAATAAATCATGTATAAATAAGCTATGTAACTCATTACTAATTTATCATTTTAAATATTGTAATTAGTACTAATTCGTTCAAAGTCGATAAACCGCAATTTCGCCAAATTGTGTGTTTATACTGGAACATCGTTGTAATTAATTATATAGTAACAGTTAGAAGTATAAAAAGACAGGAAAATTAAAGAATACCGTAACATCGTACGTATAAAGAAATAGAAAATATAGAAAAATGTGTGAAGCAAAGGCAGAAACAAAAAGTGCATTTCATTTGATTGCAGTTAGTGTACTCGACAAAACTACGTGCAAAGGTCCACGTTCGTCCACACTATAGAAAAATAATATGGTCAAACACATATACATACAACTATATGACGTATATGATGCTAAAGAGACGCGTGCGAAAATCGTCGCAATACTTCGTTCCCAAACATTTCTCCGAGGACATGAAATTTGTAATAATTCCGAGAAAATGAATCCCAATCTCACGGCATCCCAGAAAGTAATCCTTCAACAAAGACCGGAAGCAAAGGATTTCAACTTTTCCCTTTCAAACACGAGATCCCCCACGTACAATAAACATAATTATCATTATTGCAATCGCGGAAAATCCTCTAAAGTCGAAGCAGAGCTCCAATTGCAGGTCCGGGCAAACAGGCATCGCTAACGGTAAGCCAGGAGAATACTTATCCCTCGGTTCAAACTTAAAACCTCCTTTCTACCATGATTCTTATCAATCCTAACGCGGCACACGCGCGCACACACGCGACCGAGGAAATCCAGGAATAATCCGGCACCGTACATCGGCTAAGCTCAACCGCTATTTTACAGAGGCGATCAATAGTGATTTCAGCCAAGATACAGGGCCACGCTGAAAGGACGGATGAAGGCGGGCCAAGGAAGAAAGGGAGAAAGAAAGAAAAAGAGAGAGACGAAGGAGAGAAAGAGAGAGAGAGAGAGAGAACTGACAAGAAGATCAGAGAAGGAGGAGAGAGATAGAATAGAGGGAAAGAAGGGAAGAACGAGGACAGTCTTCCGCCTCCTTCGTTACCTCGTCTGGCCTCGTCTCCGTAGAGACAGACAGAGATAGAGATAAAGAGAGAGGACAAGTTCGAGAGGCAACACACAGTTCCTAGAAGATAATGCAGACCGTGAGAAAACGGAGGAGCATCCCCGAAGTCCGCGTCCGCGCTTGATTGCAACGAACCCTACCCGCCCGTTTCCAGTTCCTACTTTTCAGCACGCCGACTCGAGCTTCCTCCCTTTGGCCCGATGCACCTAGCTGGAACGGGATCAACCAGACTATAGGTGGCTCACAAAGACGCCGGCTGGGACGACGGTATGCGGGTCGTGTAGCGGGCTCGACGCCTACGGTGAAGCACAAGTGCAATGGGTGCAAAATCCACCCCTTCTGCATCGCGTTCGGCCCAGAGCTAAGAACAGGAGTCGCTCCGACTCGTTACGCCACCCGTGCCGGGACTGGTTATTCGATTCCCCGCCGATTTTCGTCGACCTGTGAATTTATCACATATTCGCTACGCTTTCCCGTTGCTGGCTTATCGTGACTGCGATATAGAGGATCAATTGAGTGGTCTGAGGAAGGAGTCAGGGACGAGGGAAGAGAATGACGACTTTTGCTTGGAATCCTGCCTAGATCACTGATCGTGTGCAAGTACAGTCTGATATGACAGTTCTTCCGTTCCAGAGGACGTGTTTATAGCGTAACTCTTACTTTAATTTTCGATCATTCTAAAGACTTTGTGAGGGTCCTCCCCCACCGTCGTTTAAAGACGGCTCGTCGCTGGTATCCTCATGGTTGACGTAGCTAGAAGGGACGATAGGAAAAGGAAGGGATGCGTTTCGTCCCGGGCCTGCTAGCGGACTCATCGGTAAGGCTTGGTTAGCAGGCCCTGCCTTAGACACTGGTGATACTACTGGAAAGACGGGAAGTTGTATATATACGAACTGGGAGTTTTCCGAGAACTTGCGGGAAAGTCCTCGAAGGCGGAATCCATCTAGTGACGAGGGCGAGAATGATGGTCGCTACAACTTTATTATTTTGTATTATAGGTTAGACGTGCATCGCCGCCCTCTCAGTCGATTAAGTCATATATCTAAATGCAAAAGTACAGAATACTTACAACTACCAGACACGGCAGATTGGGCCCACGAGCGACAGACCCACTAAAGGCGACGGACGGACACCTACTTATAAATCACGTCATTGGCTACCGAAAAGAAATACAACAGCCGGGGCCAAATCATCGAAATACATTTTTAAAATCTGCTCGTGATTATTATGTTATAAACTTCCAGGATTTTTATTTTTTCAATTGAAGAAAATGTAGTTATATGGACCAAGGATGAATAAAAAAGATAGAAAATCTCTCGTATTAAAAAGTCTCGTGATTTTTCTTTTCTGACTTGACAAAAATGACCTTCTTCGCACCCTGAGGGTAAAAAAACGCCTTAATAAATCTGAAAAATATGCAACGAAATCTAAGCAAAGAATCTCCTTCAAATTTCTCTCTTCTTACATGCATCACGTCACAGAATTGAAAGACGAAATTACCTGAATATTTGAAACAAGTACCATCGTGATCAGGGATGCGCGTTGCATGTGTTGTCAAGCTGTAATCACGATAGGCAAGTGTCACGTTGATTTCACGCCAAAACGTACTACGTACGCACACACAAAGAGAGCAGGCGTTATGTATGACCATGGCGTGTGTATCGAGGCAACGCGAGCTTCTCTACCTGGCGAACACACCAGGCTAGTACGGACGCCACACTCGTACACAGTAGCGCGTGGTCGCATAATGTTACGTTTATACCTGACATTCATCATTAGCCCCGCTAATTTATGTTGAACACGAATGGTTCGGGCGAATGGGCTAATTAATATAAATTGCCGCCACGAGGATTACAGGGCCGGCCAGCGGCGCTGTGATGCAATTCATTGTGTACTTTACGAATCGGCTGAAAGCCGATTAAGCCTACCAAGTTACCACTGACGGACGTGCAAATATTCTACCCTTCTACACGATGAAGTTGGTCGTGCAACGCTGGAGCACAAAAGCTCGCAAAATCGATACCCAGACCAATAGATAATCGCTTCAATGATCGACGAGTGATTTGCTTTTCGAAGAATTACAGATGCTTTGTAAGAACTCAAAGGTATAATGTATATGAACAAAACGACGTTGATGTTCCAAGTGATCGGATGAGGCATTTGTATAATTCCTATGAAGAATTCAGTGAACGACGATTTATAAAGTCTTTTTTTAATACGACGATATGAATCAGTTTTATGGGTTTTTTTCCTTTCTTTGTTTTTCTTGTTATAATTATTCAAGACACAAAAATAATTTTGATTCTAGTTTCATGGAGATGGAAAAATAATTATATCTAGACAGAATGTGGTGATCTAATTAGAGCCATCCAGCTTTTTACAAAATTACATTTCACCTGAATATTTTTGTTGTTTAATTACTGTTTTAAATATAGCGCCATTTTTTTTATCTAGTATATGAAGAAATCTGATTGTAAAGTTGTGCGCAAAAGAGGCGACAATTACAGAGTCGTGCATAAAATTGATTTCCAAAATTGAAATTAAATTCGACGAAATTAAATTGTCGATATTAGAATAAATTTTATTGCTCCGATAATAAAAATAAATTAACTGATCACTCTAAACAGTATACCCTGTACTTTCTAAACACCACTCTAATATTGATAGTAATTTCAAGGCATAATAAGGAATTAAAAATTCTCCAGAAGTAATTAATTATTATAATTAATAACACTAATACATAGTATAATTAATTTGTAATTAAACTAAATATTAAATATTTGAACTAACCGCAATTTTATCTTTTACCCGTTACACGTTAATCTTTAACGCGTTAATCTATAATTTGTCCTGCTACTAATACGACTTTCCTGATTGCTCTCTGAGAACCGATTAATAACGCTAATCTCTGTACGTGACACGCGCTGAGGCCATCGGCTAAACTGATCAGATATAGCATAACTCATAAGCTGGGTCATTGATCTTAAATCTAATGACAAATACTAGGCGAAGTATCTCAAGCATAAATTTGGCTAGTGTCAAGATATCAGTATATACACCCAAAACCAAAGTTATCTGAAAGGGAAAACGCGGTTATAATTTTATCGAATTCGTAAATAACTTTATTTCAGAAAATAATTTTATAAGTAATATATATACGTATACTTCACTCTATGTATGATAAAGTGTATAATCGCGATGAAAGCAGAAAGTCACGAACACCACGAAAAAAGGGCTAAATAAATTTACCCAGATGTAAAGGCTGTTCAAGAATTTTTCATTCATTCACACCAGCACGATCCTCACCTGCCTCAACGACGAGTGAGATCCCAGTCTGGCTCGGTAACTCCCTCACATCCTCTCATTAATTCAGCGACATAAATTTTTATGGCACTATCTGTGTAACGGTTCTTCCTCCTTTCCCCCCAGCCATAGAGCGCGGAGAATAACGCAACGCAAGAAAAATCAATTAGCCAGAGAAAGCGGAACAAGGAAGAAGAAAAGAACAAAAGGAGGAGGGATGATGCAAAACGTAGGTCGGGTCAGGAACTGACCACGTGCAGCAGCCGTTTAAAATTACGGCGGGAATCGATAACCCAGTTCCTCCTAGGATGGCTGCCGTGCCGCGTCACATCGAGGATAGGTGCCGCCGAAATACGATTCGCTGAATCGAAACATCCTGATGGGATCCTTTTTTCCGAGCACGTCGTCCTAGTCTGCGCTTTATGACAGCCCGTTCACCTTCAGATGCGATGTACCGAAGACGTTGTTAAAAAGGAGCGAAGAAGGGGACGAAGAAGACGAAGAAGATGAGGAAGACGAAAAGAAGAGAAGATGAAAACAGGGAAAAGAGGAGTGGAAAAAATAGGAAAGAAGGAAAGAAAATTGGACTCAAGAGAATCCAATATAGCCGACTGTTAAACCGTGGCAGAGTAAAATGAAAGAAGTATAGGGGAATAAAGCGAAATGAAGAAACGCTTTCAACGAAAAAACGTCTTTTCGAACGGGACCGGGTAGGAAACTCTTTACCTTCTTCACGGTAATATTACACGGGGATGGTTCTGTGGAGATGTCTTTTCACAGATGTTCTGGTAAATATGTTCGTTCTATCGGTAATGGTATCCCTAGATTGAGGTTGGTCCAGTTGTTTGGAGATCTAGGTCGTTTTTGTTATTGGCTAGTTTATTTCCTTAATTTTGGAAGATAACAGCTTCCACAGTTGAAACGAAGGTAGACTTTCGTTTGCACTAATTAACAGCAATTAAAAACTGAGTCATTTAAGGCTACCAGAGTGTCTTTTCGTATTTTAGGCTTCTGGAAAGTATATAAAAACAAATTTGTGTTATTTTTCGAAATTCCTAGATACATGCCGTTATTTCCAAGTTTTTTAACGATGAGAATTCAAATTTTAATTACTCAACGTTTTTCGTGTGTTTTAACAAGATAGAAGCAGCCACGTATTTGACCATTGATTCGTTTACTTTCGCAACGAACAGCCGTTCGGGATTAAAACGTTCAAAAGGATTTTAATAGAAGCGCAAGAAGTGATTTGGTACCTTTCAAGCTTCCGAAGACGAGATAGCAGCGACGCAAAAATACGTTCTGGGAAAAGCAAGCTTTCTTTACAAAACTCAATACACGGATAAAATTAATTGTCTCGAAGAAGATTTAGAGCAAGGCTCAAAGTGAACTGCTGTAATTTAACCATGAACAGAAACGTATCCAGAACCGTAAAAATAATTGGATGAAAACGTAGCGATAAAATAAATCGCTTGCTCCAACAACGTGACGATTGTAATGAACGTAACGTTTATCAAAATACACGCAATTATTTAACAAATAAAAATATTTCATCTCGACTATAAAGTAACATTTTTTTCACATTTCATTGCAGAATAATTTAAGTCAGATGACAAATGTACCTCATATATCCTCATACATAATGAATGTTCAAAATCGATGCATTTTACAAAAACTGTATTTCAACCATCATTATTTCCGTTTACTTAAATCAACACAAATTTCTCAATTTTACTGGTAAATTTAACGAAAAGTTATTCAATAAATACAAGAAGTCGGTAGAAGGAAAAAGGAACAAATTATTTCAATGAACTCGGTATTTCATAGAAGAGAATCATTTTTCGAGAAATTTTCGATATCGTTTTCCTCCGAATCTGCTCAGAATCCTATGAGAATAGAAGCCGCCTCGCAAATTTATGCCAGTACCGTCTAACATTTTCGATCCACCTACACTCTCAGCTTTGACGATACGTGACGATACTGTTAACTCTCGAAAAAATCGCATAACCACTTCTCTGTCTTTCTCTCTCAACCTGAGATAAACAACAAGAGCAACGACTAGAGCAACTACAAGAGCAACGACAAGAGCAGCAACAAAGGAGGCAAAGGAACTGCCTTTGCATAATTCCACCGAAATGTACGGAGAAAGTTCGCCAACATTCCGCAAGCAGGACAAAATTTAATTTAGCAAGGCGGGTCAAAAGAGGATAGGAGCGGAGCGCAGAATAGCGGTGGTCACAACAATAACTTCAGAAAACCCTGACCCGTACCCTCCGCAAACCGCAACTACTCGTTGCTTATTGCTTTTAGTATTAACTCAGCCCTGGCACCATACAACTCTTCTCCTCGTAGGATCGTTCTATATCACGACAGAAAGCCAGGACTTTATTCTAACCTGTAATAAGTTGTTCCTCTCGAGCCCCCTTTCTTTGTCATCCCATTCTGTTATTCCGTTATTCCTCTACATCGTCTTTTTTATTCCTCCTCTAACTTTGTAATCTAGTTTTATTCCTTTCGAATACCTCAATTGAGCGTTTCGATGCAAGGACATAGTACACGAAATGTCCTTTTCGTTGCTTCACTCTCTGTTCAGTTTCTATGAGAAGAAAGCTTTAGAGAGATACAAGAGATTTTAATGGTGATTAATTTTCACGAACGATGAATGAGTTTTGATCTATACATCTGGCATACTTTTGAAATTAGGTTGTTCGAAGCTCACGGTGCAATCAGTGTGTTCTGTATTAGGAATCATCTATCTCTGAGAGACAAAGAATCGATTTTCCTTTTCTTTTGAATTTTCTTGAAATTTAAACCTTGAAAAGTATGTCTATCAAGCTATTTCACAACATTCGTAACATTAGCCGAGATATAGAGTTCCTTGATAGTTGCCGAATATCTACGATACTATATATCTAAAACTTCAAACGAACCCACATTTTCGAAAATGGCTGACACGATAACTCAAGTTCTAATGAACCTATTTACTTCAAACTTGAACGATACCTTCAGGGAATGAGCCTTTATCGCCGAAACTAAAATTATCAAAACCTAATGCCTCTTTCTATTTTTCTCAAGTATGAGAAGCCAAAAGAAGCTGGAGAGAATAAATATTTCGTCTTTAAAATGTAGGCATCTTTTTAAATCTCGAAGTATTTAATTTCCGTTTAGTTCAAATCGCAAGTACGCCCCTGTGTGTAGTTAATAAGTCCTTTTTCTTTGCTTTATATAATATGTTAAACGTTTTGAACACCAGTCTTACTGGAATACTATCAGGAAATATCATCGTGAAGTGTATTCGATTACGATACTTTCGGAAGAAGGCTCGCAACATGGCCTAAGTACTAATCCTAATCATTCGCAGTGGCGATACAGTGAACCAGCGCAATTCCACCACAACTTCGCAACACAAGTCCACGGACTGGAAAATCAGTTGGTAGAGTCGCATTCTCAGCGGTGCATCTTCTTCCAAGTGTTTGCGCTGCCAACAGCGAACAACGGTATCATCCATCAAGGTAGTGGTTTAGCATGCTCTTGTCAGTCCTTTCTGTATCACACAGGTCCGCCGCTCAGTCGGGAACACCGGGCAAACTCGTCATCGTGTCAACGTCGATCAAACCATCAAAATATCATCGAGTAGCAGAGGAACGCCCAAAGCAACGAGCACTATCATCCATCAGAGAATCTTTGTCACGTGTAAACGCCATTTCTCTTCGGTCTGTGCACGATGCCACGCAGATCGATACCAACGCTTCCTCTCTTCTCTCTTCCTCTCTCTCTCTCTTCTCTCCTCTCTCTCTCTCTCTCTTCCTTTCTCCCTTGTACCCGTTCTATTCAACTGCATATGTCGCCGAACATGTCAGCTAATTCGGCACATTAATCACCCATTGCTTATGGATACGGTTTAAGGAACACTCGCTTCGAATTGTAAATTTCGTTCGTGCGGTGTCGCCACACGGCCAGCCGAAAACAGAACTGAACCGTGACTGCGGGAAAGCTTCCTTCCATCTGTAATATCGATTAATTCATGGACCGATGCATAGTCCAAGGAATAGAAAGATAATAGGAGCTCGTTAACGATAGATGAAGAGAAATGCTTGAAAATAGAAATTCTGACGTACTACGCGAAGATTCCTGACTCTGGGTCATTTGGGAAAAGTATACGTTCCGCTGGTTTGCGAATAAATGTGGAGATGCGCATTGTAGCAGCGGAAACCGAGGCGAAGTTAAACAATGAGACGAAGTGAAATATTGTCTCTAAGTGCTGATAACAGTGCTATACGATGGCTATTCCGATAGACATGTCACGAAAGGAAGTCATCATTTATGGGACTACTTGTTGGCGAAATGAAGATTGTAGGGCACTGGTTTCTAACCAGTGGATTGCGACAATCACGATACTCGTGAAATGATTCTTTGACAGTTAGTTTTTTCCCTGTTATTAATTTCGATTATTTGCTTATCTAAATATATATGGGATTAAATATTATGTTCAAATTATATTTCGAAACATTTATTTTTGATAAAAAGTAATTATTTTTAGTAACTCATTTTTACAATGCAATTTTGCTACTCGTTTTCCAACTGTTTGAGAAGAGGGAATTACGGCTTAAAAAGAAAGCTCTAAAGAGTTTGCTTTAACTACCACACCTGAAAGAACTAATCTCTTAAAGTCAGGTAAGTAATCTTATATGGATAGAGAAAATTAATTTAACTTATCATATAGATCGCATTAAAAAATATGAAACTACGTTTAATTTAATATATTTCTTATCATGGTAATCTGCGAGTTGGTTATGAAAGTTCCAGATTTTTCTCTCATTAATTCGAGGGCAAAATGGAAAGTGCGGAATGGGTTTTAGTATGAGATTTAATTAACATAATAACGAATTCTTTTTGGGAGGAATTATGGGGTATTATTCCTTTCATACTGTATTCATTTTGATTATACCAGAAGTAAAGGCCAGCTTTTAAATTTGTATACTCGGATTGTAACAAATCTTTCACGTATATTGAATACAATCTTTCATTTTAATGTATCTACTTCGTGATTTATTTATTATTTCATTCTTGCATGGTTTATTTTTATAATTATATTAATATTTTTTATCTTCTTATCATTTTTCTACCTTATTAAATCTTAATTATTTAATTTTGCCTCGAGCCCTTACTAATTCCAATCCTCGTCAATTACCTGTAAAAATACATCTAAAATAACCAAATTTCAAAATCTATCTTCGTTATCCCAACATCGACAATTTCTCCGAAAACACATTTGATTATTCTTTTTCCGCTAGATAATAAGAATAAAAATAAAATAGTAATTTCAAAAGGGATAAGGCTTTCTATCCTTCGCCCATAACATTCGTCACATTCTTACATCGATATTCGAACGTCCATTCGCTGCACATTTGGGGATAAGTGTACTCGAAAGGAGCGCAGAACTCTGTCGCAGTTCTTGGTAGCGTGCAAGATATATGCTTATAGGCCGCTACTAGATCCTTCCGAAACAATGGCGCTCTATAAATCGAGCGAGGAGAGTGAAAAGCAATGAGATTGTTTGGAACGGATCTGTAAGCCATTCGAGGTGGCACCATGTGAAATATAAGTCAGAAACCGATCGAGAACCATTTCGCTCGAGTACCAAGTGGGTGGACTCCTTTACACACGCTGGGAACTGGCGCCGTCGAGAATGCGAAAGAAACTATGGAACCTCGAAAACGTTTCCCCTAATGTAACGTTGATATATTCGCGAACAATATCATCGATCAAGGAAATTCTTACAACGATGAAATCTATGGGTTACGGAGTAATAACAACTTCACTGCACTGCTCGTAATTCTTAACAAAATTATTTCCGTATTTTCAGAATGCTTATTCAGAATAGTTTAAATATCCAAAAACCTGGCAAAGTTTACTTTCTTTCATATATACATTTCTCGCGTTGAATAATTACTATTTATTTAAAATAGCAAGGAATAAAAATGGCAGTGTACGCATTAATATTTTTAACGTCCACCGTAAACATCAATCTTCTTTATTTTCTACAGTATAGCAAACTTTAATGTACATTTATAAATTACTATAACATACTTTAATACCCCATTTACAGAATTATTCCGTAATTTTGTTTAATTTAATACATTATCTTCTACGGTATACTAAAGAAATTATATGAAAAATATATATTAACAGCATCGATACCTTCTGATTATCAAGAAACGCCATTAATATATCGACAAATATTTCATCTATAATCCCTAGGACTGAATCTCACAGAAGCATATCACTCGTCGCAAAAATCGTTTTATAGGCGTGAAAAATGACCAAAAAAAAAAGAACTAAATCGAAAACCTGGATCAGAAGGAACAAAGACGCATGACGACAGCTGGAAAGCGAAGGAAAACGAAGTAGATGGCGGTAGGAGGTAAGGCGACCGGAAGTCTGCCGAAGATTCCTTGCAAGGATGTCTTCTCCGCGTACGTCACCGACAGCCGAGCACCGGCTGATTCGCGGCGATGCTGCCGGCAGTTTACGGGTTCCTGGACCGACCATAACTTCGAGCCAGACAATTCATAAAGCGGTCGAACTGAGACCAGAGGAAGAAGGTGGAAAAGCGAGCGGAAAGATATCTTCGGTCGGCGTGGCTCACTGGACGGGTGTGCTGCTTTGGATGGGTGGATGCTCCTCGCTGGGTGGAGTTGCCGCCACCAAAGTGCTCTCTAAATTATTCTCTCGAGCGTCACGAATGGAGGGGTCTTGGAAAATGGAGCCTCGACCCGGGCCAGGGGCGCTCGACGACTCGCGAGCCCCCGCGAGGCGGAGAGGAGGAAGGGAAAAGAATGAACGTCGGATACAGAAGTTTCATTGCTTCCGGTTGCTTACCACCACGGCCATGGTAACGCCGATTCTACCTGTACGAATTAATTTTCGGCCTGCCGGCGAACAGTCGTGGTGAATGGAGTGACAAATAGAATGCGTTTCTTTGGGTCGTGCGGAGAGATTTTAGTTTGTAGCTAGCTGTGCTATTACGAGATTTCAATGATTTATTTTGCGAAGGAGAACTTGTAAATTTCAGTACAAGTAATGAGAAGGTGATGAAAATTTGAAACAATTAGACGCAAAAGCAATAAATACGACCGTCATGCGTACTTCTTTGTATTACAGTTAAACATTGATTCGTGTTTAATTAATTAGATACGCATATTAATTTACCATAAGGTTCACTAATTGAGCATTGAACAACTTTAATACTACATGTATTAAGAAAGAACTGTAATCAATATATTCACTCATATTCATCGTACCGCTGAAATTACTATACTCTGTGCACGTTATAGATTATAGTTATGTACGCATTAAAGATCGGTAGTTCTAGTATTAATCCTCTGTGTATATGATTAGTATTATTTGGCTAGTATTCAATGACCGCCAATAAACTTGATTTCTTTATTCATATAAATATTTTTACCTTCAAAGTGTAATAAAAGTAAATTTCAAAACCAGTGTATCGTGGAAGCTTAAGTTTTAGAAATTCTCTTGAAACTATTTTGAAAATATAGATGGACAGCTCTTTTATTATTCTCTGTTACTGTTTTGCAAAGAACCGTTACATGATAATTATTAGCATTTATTTAAATTACACAAAAATTTAAGCCCTACGGAGTTGTAATAAGTGACCTATGTAAACCGATCAAGATTTCGCTAGGTCGAAACTGAACATCGTGAAATACGTCAGACGTACAATCTCAGATGAATCCCTATAATCGAGATCACAATTTACGCGACAGTTTAGGACAGGGCACATATCCAAGATGAATCTCGGTACTATGGATGCTTCGATCCCTACAGCTTATAGATGCGATTTACATGTCCGTGCGTTTCTTGGTACGAGTCCAAACCAACGTAATCCACTTCTCACCGAAACAGTGCACGAGCAACGCCACAACGCCAATGACCATAGATCCGAATTAAATCTTATTCCGGATATTAACATAAAGTAAGGTATACGCGGTGCTATCCCCCGAGTAATGCTACGGGATATTTGTTATCACGGAATAACGGGTTATCTTCGAAATGAAAATAAATGGGATGCTGGGTAACTCATATAATAGAATTTTAACTTTTAAAGGACTTACACGTTTGGATTTTTGAATTGAACAAAGTAGTGAGTTAATTAATAACGAATTAAAACGAATATGTAATATTTTCGCTTTATTTTCCAGACTCAGATTTATTTGTATTTTATTAATATTTTTATTAATTATTTTTATTAATATCTATTTTGAACGTTCATACGCGTATTTTTTAAATTTAATCGATGGATAATTAAATCGATATAGGAAGTACAGATGTTATAACAAGAATATGTGAACATAAAATAAATAATAATAGGTAACATGGGAGAATTAAGTTCTTTTAGGATGCAACTAGGAGTATTAAGCAACGATGACATAATTTATTCACGATACGATTAAAAATACCTAGTGTTTAACACTAGGTTTACAGACGCTATCTGTGTACCTATTTCTAAGGACACCTGTCAAATTGTCTGGTAAAGGAATCCACGTGCCTTTTTTTTAACGATTAGTTTAATTTACAAACAATTATATATTATATTAACAGTCGTAATATAGGTTAACTAAATCTGTTACCATCGTATAATTGAAGCAACCCTTCCGTCAAATTGACGAGTTCCGTAAATCTAGTGTTAATCAGCTTTTAGTTTATTTAAACATATCCACTGATTTTACCCCTATTCTTAATCTGACGTTTATTCCTACAAAAATATCAATTCGTATAAGTCTTCAACAACAAATTACTCTTGTCATTTGTTACAATTATTCTCACACCAAGATTGAACATAAACCTATAAACGATATCGTAACATTGATTTCGTATTAACAAAAATTCATTTATAGATATGAACATCGTCCCAAAGAAAACATAATCCTTCCAAACAGGTCAAAACAAAATCGTGGCAAAACCCGCGGAACACGTTTTAAAATTACTCTAACCCACTACACATTCACCCTTTCTAATCTCTAAACGCCTAACACAAAATTCCTCACAGCGTCAGAACATAAGACACGATCCACGATCTCATTTAACTCTCGATCAGTCATCCATTTTCAAGGATAAGATGAATAAATTATCTCGATTTCGCGTCAATCTCTAATACCAAATCGACATATAGAGGATGATCGAACGGTACACGCGAGGTCGCGACGCACACGCGAGAGGACTTTCACTTCTGGCTACGCCGCTATTCCCCGACTAGTTAAGAAGCGAGGCGAGTTTACGGGCTTACCTCCATCGTGGCTGAGGCGCCATCGCTGGGAACCAGAGCGTTCTTAACCCCGTGGCGGAGGCGGAAGCGAGCGACGGAAGTGGTCTCAGGCGGGTGAGCCAACCGGCAGGCGGTAGAATGTGAACGAGATTAAAGTATTTGCAACTGCAAGAACAACGCGGCGAGACTGTTAACCAGCGAACACCTTCCTACGCCATACTTCCACAAATTTCTTCGAGGTTCCTAGGGAATGCCAAAAGTATCGTATCATGGGAGACTCGAGTCGACGAGGCAGTGGTGGTGTTTTTGAGTAATTTATGAAATTCGAAAGAATTTCGTTTTAATTTTTGTTACGTTAAACATTGGATCGACTTGAATATTGTAGGTATCGAATCATGAGAAATAACAAGCTATAGAATATATTGAAATTTTCGGTGAAGAATGTATAGTACGTTCGAGAGAAGAAGGCACAGCGTGTTTATATTCTCACGACTGATTAACTCCGCTTATTCTCCCGTGATCACAGGGATTTTATATGCTTTTGTATATACGAATAATCTAAGAACTATAGGAACATAATATGTAACTATCAATCAATCGACTTTTTCTAAAATAATATATCTCCACTTTTTTGGATTCCTATTTTCTAAAAGTTGATAACTATGAATTATGGTACGATATTCGTTAAAACACTGAATTCTATATTCTGATACAAATAGCTATAACGAAATTAATCCAAATATACATTTTAATCAGTTTCTTTTTTCAAACGATTAAAATATATATTTAATTTGTTCAATAAATTTGTAGAAAATTAAACCGAAGACCTAACCTAATCTAAACCAGTTTAAGAACAGCATCGATTGAAATCAAAAGAATCTATTCAAAGATAATAACGATATATACATCTAATTGTACGAATCATTTGCGTCTAAGCGAATTACGTAATAAAAAGCGGAACTCTATTAAACTCTCGGTATGTTAAGGAACTGCGATTGTCAAGCTCCTGTTCGAGGATCTCATCACCTGAAAACATTAAAACAGCTTTACGAGAAACGAGGACGAGTTAAATTTATGTTTGCACTGGGCAACGCGTAAAGTTTACTATCGCCATTTACATACCAACGACCAACTCAAAAATTAGGCCAATCACGTAACATTGATTTAGAGCCCATTTTACAGTGATAGCCTAAGAGGTTACTCTATGACTCGTTTACTATTAATTATTATTTACTCGCTTTAGTATGCTTTTACGTTCTCGTTCCTTCAAACTCATCCCGAGTACACATTCGTAGGAATTTTGTACCAATTTAGGAGAAATATTCTTAAGATGACTAATAGTTATAAGAGTGACGTTAGAATGTGATTCTATGCTTGTTCTAGAATTATATAGGATTTACTATACGTGGATGGAACAATGGCGTTATTCAGATGGAGAATAAGGTAGGCAATTTAGAAGATGATTTATGAGCCTACTCTGAAGGACGTTTTATTATCCTTGAGAACATACTTCTGCCACGCTTTATCTCCAAAAAAAAAAAAAGGAAACTGATAAAATTTAAAGAAATTATATAAGTTGTAACTGTAAGAATTAAAAAGTTAGAAATTCCATAAAAAATAAATAATTACTCTCAAAATACTAACGATGTATTGACTATTGACTGACTATTCTTATTCAACAGGTGAAAATAAATAATAGCAAAAAATATAAATTTTTACTCCGATTATACTCGTTAAAAGCAATTTCGGAGAGAAACAGGAATAAAAATGGAGAAAAGGAAGAGGAAAAGGGAAAAAAGGAAAACAAAAATCAATAGGATGGAAAATATTCTTTATTTCATTTCCAATTGTGGAGTTTGTGCAACGCAATGAAACTTGCAATTTCACCCACCCTCTAGCCGACGATGCACGTTAATCCTGTTACTTCCGTAGTCTTAGCTTCGTAATCCTCGAGTCCTGATTTATGCAGCAGATACTCGAGAGATAACTCGAAAGCATGGTGGGTCACATATTCTTAAGACGGTCTCGGGAAAAGCTTCGCCGCGTAGGAAACTCTGTAGACGAAATGCTTGTAATATATTCAGAAGAAAGTATAGACCATGCGTAACAAGTTTCCAAAGTGCTATGTCGATTCGAGGAACAACGGAAACGTGAATTTAGACATTATTTGTGTATAACACAAAAACGAAACAAAATGCACGCGAGTTGAGTATAGTATTTTTATAGCTTGCCGAATATGTTATCGACGCGAATATCTTTTTATTTTCACTATACCGTTAGTATCAGAATTTTCTTTTTAGTTCCTTGGTTTAATTTAAGCATTCTTTGTTTCCTTTTTCTTTTTTAATTCTCTTATATTTTGGATAAAGTCTATTTCAAATTCTTTTTCGTTTACTTACAATGTTTACTGCATTTTTAGTTTTTAACTGAAGAATTTAATTTTAATTTTACAGAAAAGGATAACCAATGCTTATTTCATTTTAATATATTACTGTATTATTTTTATAAAATTCTCGTAATATAAGAATTTCAAAAAATGAAGAATTCTTCGATTAAAAGTCGAATACTAGAAAAGTGTTTAGAATATTGGTCTAAGTGTTAAAAATTAAAAAATTAAAAATAAGTGTGTCAGTTGAAATTACGATCAGCATATAGGTATAATAATTAAACTGGAAATTAATGCTAAATTCGTTACGTTTTTTTGTCAAACCAAAAGCAAAAGAAAGATAAAGGATGATCTTTGGAAAAGCACAGTCAATGTGCTATCTATTAAGCTGAACCTCTACCAGAAATAAATTTTGAAAATATGAGATACGTAATATTTTTTTCCCCTTTTTGTATTAAAAGTTATAGAGCATTTCAAATCGAAAACGTCAATACATATTATGTTTTACACACTGTAACAGGAACACTCTGATTTATGATATCTCGAATTTGAATGTTTGTTAGCAGAACGAATGCGACTGAATATTTATGACCGTCGCATACAATGATACCAAACGCGTAGCAGTTATAACGAGAGAGGTGTTAAATCATCTATTGTAGAATGATTTGCTCCAAGCTGCACGTGTGTAAAGTAAGATTTCCATATGACATGACAACGTTCGAACGCCCTCTACATTTATTGAAAATATTTGAAAATATTTTTAACTCTATAAACAGAAAAGTTACTACCAAAATAATTCCTGTCATGGATGTCACTACAGAGAACTGTTTCATTTTGCCTAAAAATATTGTTGTATCTGATACTTTACTGCTATATTCAGCATTTTGGCAAATGATGATATTTTTGATCCTCTTAACAACTCACTCTTGCCATCCTTAAAATAATATACATTGGAACGTTTTATTTGCCGAATCGATTAACTCCACAAAACAAAATGTAAACGTTTATTTTCAATATAAAAAGTAAGCATCGATTAAATGTTCTGGCACTGAAATTAAACACAAATTCGAAAAATGGAGTTAATCACTTTGGTCTGTGAGTGGAGAACATTGGCAATAGTCTATGGCATTGATCGATGATCATGCCTAAATACATGTAGGATTGGAATGAATTCGGCCCTGAATGAATGTTTGGGATGTGGGACGAAAGTGACAGAGTGCGAGAGGATCGAATGTAAGGGATGTTTATGACAGAGCCGAATGCAATAAACGAGTGAAAGTTTAGGAATGCGTCCTATGTTTGAAGGATCTGACCCACCGAGGTCACGTGGGAAATGAGTGATCAAGAAAGAAAGCCTGTAAGATTAAAATAAGGGTACGAGGATGCGAGCAAGTCAGTATTGAAAGTCAGTTTCAAGTCAGCAGAGTTATATAAATCAGAAGTCTTAGAAATCGGTTGTAAGAAAGTTGTTAGAGCGTTGTATAATTCCTATTGTATTACATTAATCCGTTATTCTATTAATAAAGCTTATTTCGATCTGTTAAGTATCGCGATATTGTTATTCTAGCAATACCAATAAGCTGACTTTCGCGTGGTCACTAAGCCCCCAGTTCAGTATGCACTTAAAAAATTCAAAAATTATGCACTTGCCAACAGTCCTACCTACTCCAATGAAAATACTATCGTAAAAATATACTCTTGATGATGTATTTTATTTCACGTTGAAATCTCAACTGTCTCCAAAATTATATATGGGGGGGGGGGG
>NW_016908770.1:389531-406269 GCF_001483705.2 Eufriesea mexicana | reverse complement strand
AAGGATTATTTGTGGCTCTCGATAAATGTACCCGAGTTCCCTTTTCATTTTTGTGCTATTATATTTTAAAAAATTATTATCGTTCCGTATGTGTTTCAAAATGTCTTTTAAATTACTGACATCAAATATGAAAGACTAAGTGCAACGTTGTAACAAATTTCATTGCAACGGACAGTTGACATTGTGCTCTGGAGAAAACAATTTGTATCACTCTCGATACGGATATAATTTGTAATCTGGAATTTTTGGTAAGTTAACTAAATTTCTTTCGTAGTATGTAACGCGTGTTGTTATTGTTTTAATAACACAAAACTTGTATTTTCTAAATTTCTTTATTTATTTCCAGTTCTTGTAAAAATATGACGACAGAGAACGAAAATAAAAAAAGAAAATACGAGCAAGAAAATAGAAGTTTTAATAATGAGTGGGAGGAGAATTTCTTTTTTGTTGACCATAACGGTGTGTTATTTGTAATTCTACGGTCAAAAATTATAAAGCTAGCAATTTACGTCGACATTATGAAACCGATCATCCTCAGTTTTCTAATCAGTATCCACCAAATTCCAAATTAAGATCAGATAAACTTGCTTCTTTAAAATCAAATTTAAATAAACAACAGCCAATTTTGATGACCTTTAACAATCAAGCTAATAATGTGGCTGAAGCCAGTTTTGTTATTGCCTGGAATATTGCTCGTGCAAAACGCCCGTATGGAGAGGGAGAGTTTATTAAAAAAAACTTGGAAGATGTACTTAAAGTTTTAGATCCAAATAATGCAGCATTGCACAAAGTTGTTTCGCAAATTCCCATCTCGAGACAAACAATCAAAAGACGCATAACTGCAATTAATACATCTCTTGAATATAATTTAAAAAATGATTTGAAGAACTGTATTGCATTCAGCTTAGCCCTTGACGAATCAACAGATATCACAGATCTTCCACAATTGGCAGTTTTCATACGTTTTGTTTCACCTGACTTCGTTGTTAAAGAAGAATTATTAGATTTAGCAGCACTTCGAGATTCAACCCGCGGTGTTGATATTAAAAATGCATTAGATTCCATAATGAAAACTTTTGATGTACCTCTTAATAAACTTGTAAGCATTGCAACTGATGGAGCTCCGGCAATGCTGGGTAAAAAAATCGGTTTTATTAGGCTTTTAAGAGATGATTCTCAAATTCCACAATTCATACCGATTCACTGCATAATTCACCGAGAACATCTCGTTACAAAATATTTAAAATATCCTGATGTTATGAAAACAGTGTTACACATTGTAAATTACATTCGCACCAATGCAAAAAATCATCGACAATTCAAAAATTTCCTTGAAGAATTAAAGGACGAAGAACTTCCAAATGACATTAATTTCTTTTGCATTGTTAGATGGCTATCTAGCTACAACGTATTAAATCGTTTTGTGGATTTGTTTGATTCGACAACTGCATTTCTAAAAGAAGAGGAAATAACCCATTCAGAATTAGACGATGACGAGTGGTTACAAGACTTAATGTTTTTGACTGATGTCATGGAACATTTGCAAACACTGAATTTACAATTGCAGGGGAAAGATAAAATAATATCTAACCTCTCACAGTGTATATTTAGTTTCCAAACTAAATTACAACTTTTTCAAAAGGACATTAAAAATAAAACATTTTGTCATTTTCCTCGAATTAAAAAAATTTGTTCCAATATTAAACAAGAAAAACTCAACGAGTATATAAAAAAGCTAGAAGGAATATTGACGGAATTCCAAAATAGATTTCAAGACTTGAAATATTTTAAATCGTCTCTTGATTTTTTTCTGAATCCATTTGAAATTAACATAATTCAAAGTGAGTTTTCCATTTCCAATATAATTATGACCCAAAAAGCATCTGGAGAATTAGAATTAATAGAGATGCAAGAAGATCAAGCTCTACAATTAAAATATAAGTCGACGTCGATTACTGAATTTTGGAAATTTATACCAGAATCGAAGTATCCTGAATTAAAAAAGGCTGCTTGTCGAATTCTTTCAATATTCGGAACAACGTACGTATGTGAATCATTTTATTCCACTTCAAAATTCGTGAAATCCAAACACCGATCAATATTAACTAACCAGCATCTCAAAGAATTACTGAGAAGTGCTGTCACCAATTATTCACCAAATTTTAAAGAATTATCAAGAGAAGTAAAATAAATGTGTTTAATTTTTAATATTTAAATTCAATACAATATGTTTTCAATAAATATAATTTCTGTAAAAAAAATTTTTTAATACCTTTTTTGCATACCTTTTAAATACGTATTTAATTGCGGCTCGCGAAAAATTTCAAATTTTGAAAAATGGCTCGGACTATCAAGGAGCTTGGCCACTCCTGTTATATACGAAGGTTTAAATGACACGATGCAGTACATACGATGTACTCAATGACAACAGAACTGACGTGACCAACTTATTTTCCTCAACTAGCGAACGTCGTGAGTAGTAAATATAATAAAACAGACAGGAAGGAATGCTGACTCAGTGTCTGCCATTAATCAGACACGTGTATGGTGTAAGATAGATAGGTCAGTGAAGAGTGGGAGCTAGATGTCAGAATCATTTATTTTAAAAGACGAATAAAATCAAATTAAAAGCTTTTAGGAAAGGTGAAAACGTGTGCCTGGTACATCTCAAATATATTTAGAATAATTGTTATAAATTAAAATTACAATGAAATTTACAACTAAAATTATCATCACACAGAATTATATAAAAGCATAATGCATACAAACGACAAAAAATTGTCTTTGGAAAATTCGTGTAAAATTTGAAATATGTAACTGGTAATTGAAAAGTATACCACAGCTCAGCCCATTAAAAACCAAGATTTTCTAAAAACTGGAAATTTTTTAAAATATATGATCAAACATTTATTAATTTCTAAGCTTCTTCGATCCAGCTTATATCTTCCAATTTAATTATTAAGTTGGTACTTATTAATTGTAATAAGACAATTTAAAAAAATTTTCATTAACAGTGTTACAAAAATAAATTAACTTTTTAATCTTCGGCGAGATTAATATACCTTTGCCGGTTCTAGTTTCAAACAAGGATTAATTCTGAACTTGGATAACCTGAAGTTGAACTTTTCAGAAATAATCCAGCACCCAAGAAACGAATCGAATCGACGTCTCACAAGAAATTTCGCGATCCAACGTCACCTCTACAACGACCGACTTATTACGTTAAAATGCATCGAAACTTTCACAGAAATTTCCAATAAACCTAAAACGAGCCTCGTAGTTCCAAGTTTGTAAGCTATTCGAGAACGGACATAGCAAATCAGAGAGAGACAGACACGGAGTATAGAAAGAGAGGGAAAGAAGCCATAACGGCCCATAAAACTGTCCGCGCCTAAAATTCGCTGGCATCTTAAAAGAAATTCACATACTGAACGGTAGTGAACAAAGTATTATGAAACAATCTTCAATAAAACACAAACGACTCTTGTGGTCGTTCTCAACTTTCTCCACTTCTTTGCGATTAAACTCCAGTTATATCTAACGGCCCGTAAAACTTAATCCCTTCTGATGGAGACAGTTTGAGCTATAAAGCCAATTCCCTGGTCATCGAGTCGAAATTCTGCTCATAATACGTTTCTAGTAACTCGCATCAATTCTTTATGTCTATTTTTCTTCGCAAAGTGCGACTGGAAAGAATATTAAACGGTATTAAAAATCAAGACGTGTCGAATTTCTTGGAAAATACTCTAGGTGCCATTTATTCGCTTACATGTACTGTGCTTTAAATTTGATAAAAAGAATAAAGGAGAAATCGATTTTCGGCAAATATAAAGAAGAAATTTAAACGAATGAATGAATAAAAATATATTTTTTATTAGTAAATGGAGTAGAAATAAATTAAAAATTTTTAGTATGAATAAAATAATCTGACGTGCATCATCAATAATTGTGTTCCCACGCGTCGCGAATGTATCGAAGTTATTTCCTTCTTATGAACCCGTGGGGTGCTCTAAACGTTTTACGGTCTAGCGCTGTTAATGTTGTTTGGTAGCCCGAATGTTTATCTGTTTTTCCCTTACTCCTTTCCCCGGAGTCGCGATGAAGTAGAAGGTTTTAACGTGGTAGTTTGAAAGTTCGATTGTGGCTCTTCGAAGGTTGGAATTTGACTGACTGAAAGTTGGAATTTGACTGTTTGAAAGTTGGAATTTGACTGTTTGAAAGTTGGAATTTGACTGTCTGACCTTTTTCCGCTAGTCAGTGTCTCGCCTTGGCATGTCGAGGATGCGCGCTAATTGGTTATTTAGAAAAATGTTAATTTCCCAATCAGCGGCATCCTAAGTGTCGTGATCACACCTTCCATGCGCCCTTGGCGTACCTTCTCCTGTAAGGGTGGGATGACACTTGAGCGGACGTGAGGTCATGGGTTTTTCCCAAGGGTTACGGGGTTCGTCCAGGTCCGGTGTGTCGGTAGTTTGTTACCCTTAGCGGGACTTCGGGATGACCCTTCAGAATTACCGAGGTTTATAACACGTCCTTTGGCTATTGAGCGTAGGCCAAATGAAGATTTGAAGGAATATTAGTTTCATTGCCCCCCAATATACCTAGGGCCCAACTCTGAAATAGTCTGTCTTTCCGATCGTGTTATAAACCTTAGAAATACCGACCTCACGGCTTATTTAGCGATGCCAAGGCGGGATACTCCATATGCACCGCGTAACAAATTGTGCAGGGTCAATTTAACACCATGTTACCGGTTGAAAGTTAATTGATACTGTTTAGAAATTTATGAACGCTGGTTTTTTAAATTGTCGACGCGGGGGCAGGTATTAAATTTTAGTTGGACTATTTGTCAGTCGAATTAAATTTTTATTTTAATTTACGCCGTTTTCTGGCTTTGTCATTTTTTATATTCTTGAATGGGTGGAATAACGGTCGCCCGAGTGATAAACAAATTACTTGTGATTGAATAATCTCTTTTTTAAATTTTAGTTGGACTATTTGTCAGTCGAATTAAATTTTTATTTTAATTTACGCCGTTTTCTGGTTTTGTCATTTTTTATATTCTTGAATGGGTAGAATAACGGTCGCCCGAGTGATAAACAAATTACTTGTGATTGAATAATCTCTTTTTAACCCTCTGCACTCGAGAGGCGACTTCTCAGTCGCCATTTAATCAGATTCTAAAGATCGTTATTAGTTGATATCTCGAATTTAAAATTGCCCAACGACACGTGAAATATCGAGGTAAAATAATTCTACGTCTTATTGTTAATTTGCACTTATTATTTACCGTTTTGAAAATATCATCAACTTTATAGCAGAAAGAATTGCTATGTTTCTGTAACGCAAAGGGTTAATGATCAGATAAATTATGTTACTGAAGCAATAGCTGTTATTCGATTTGTTCTCAAATTTCTTCTGAAGCATATTTCATGATACAATTATTCGAACCATTTAATTATTTTCGTCGAAATTAATATCCACTTTTACCAACGATTACATGCAATATAATTACACGTATCTATCTATTTTCATGAAACTACTATAAATATTCCCATCATATTCCACATTTATATGATATATAATATACACACTGTGGAACGAAAATTTTAATATTAAACAGATGTAATTCCCCAAATATGAATATATCTCCCGAATCACGAAAACCCATAAATATCAACAACTCGTAAAATTTACTGAAAGGAAATCAAGAAAGGGCAAAAAGAAAGAAAAAGGAACGACGGAGAAAAATACGAGGAATAAATTGACTAGTGACAAATTGCATAGTGACCAATGGCGGATTAACAACGATCAGGCGTCTCGTCAACCCTCGTAGATACGCAACGCGCGGCAAGTAATAAAATAGTACACGTCCTCGTACTTCACCCGTAAAGAGCTCGCATGAATATTTCATGTCGCTTAATTTCTCCGGCATTATAATCGCCGCAAAACGTGGATACGCATCGGACCGTATCTCAAAAGTAATCTGCCGTATCAGCACGGACAAAGAACTAGAGCTGAAAATTAACGAAGCTAATATCTCGCGACTCGATTGCAGTTTGGTGTAACGCACGATAAAATCTTTGTTGCGAAATATGCAAAACATCGGCCATGCTAACCGATAGACGGATCTAATTTGTAACTTATAATTCGATTCGAAACTTGTGGTTCCATTATGGAAGATAGGATCCGTTCCGTGATGGAATTCGCGGATTGGTAATTCCGGGTAATTCGTAGAGAGATTGCACTCCAATATGATTTAGGAAATTTTGCCCAATATGATTTAGAAAATTTGTTTCCAAGATTCGATGGAAGTATTGGCACTCAAATTTCTCAGATTAAATTCCTCGGACGATACAGTGAAGAATTATAATCTAAATTTGTATCCCCTATTTTATAAGGAAAATAATTATATAGTCGATTATTAAAATTTTTAATGGAATTTTTGTAATACTTAATGTCACAGAGGTGACCAATTTTTGTTGTATAAAGATATGTCGTATATTTTTCAACTTCGAAGCTTGTCTTCCGTGTAATTAAATTATTTTATTTCCTCTGCGACAATAAATCTTTATTCTCTGGAGTATTAAATTCCACGTGTGGTGCTACAATGTTATAAAATCCAATATGCTACAGAAATTATATCCCCGAATAATATAATGATTTATACTGAATTTCATTTCGTTTAAAGCAAAACCACATTTCCACTGTTTCAAAATACACCTCGTGAAAAATATTCGTGAAATTATTACCATAATATAAAATAATTTTATGAAAATTGCCAAGGTAAAAACTCCGAAACAGAAAAAAAAATCGTATTCGTCATTACTATGCTTTCTTAATTTCCACTTTCCAGCTATGCATCTCTGCATCCAAACCAAATTGACACGAAGCCTATCACGAAGTGCTAAATGACCAATTTAATAAAATTAGGTTACAAATTAACTCACAGACGTTTTTCATTTATTTCTTTCCGAAAGTAAATTTTTGAGCTTGAAATGTTTTCCACTGGAAAAATCTGTTTAGTATCACTGATCCGGATCAAAAACTTCTCAGAATGCGAAGGGTTGATCCTTTACTCGACCCTTGGGAAACATTCAAATTTCCAGGGAAAATCTAGAAGGAAGCCACAAATCCAAATCTCTGTTTTATACTCGGCGATCTTTCTCGAAACTGTCGTCGAACAACCACGATCGTTCTATCTATCGAGAAAGAACACTCCTTCGTCCATTACAGATTGCCAGGGAGATTCGTAAAAGGAAGTTCAATAATTCAGAGTAGCGTTGAATCGATACATAGACGAGACACGAAAGTGTCGGTTCTCGGCCGGTCCATTTGGGAAATCGTCCCTGGCCCGAGTATCCCTTCACGGGTGTCAATAACCAAAATAATACGCGATACATCAGAGACTGAACCAGAGATGTTCCATGGTTGACATGTTTATGGCTGTCAATGTGATGTTCTAACCCGCGAATCACGGGGCCGGGAGCCACGTCGACGCTTGCCTGATTTACAACGTCGATCCAGGCTGCTATCGACGACGCCTCAAAAACTCAACGTCTAACTTCCATCTACGAGTTTTCCATCGAACAGATTACCCGCGCGAGTTGCGCGACGAAAGTTGTCTATCGTGATCCTGCAACTCCAAAGGTTTCCACGATTGTGCCAGTATTAAGTTTCGCATATGCATTCGTGGAAAAAATATTTCAACTTTGAATAAATTGTTTGCATGGGGTAAGGAAGATACGTAGCAAAGTTACTGCTGGAGTTAGAGTGTGTTGAATTCTTTATCGCGACAAGAGTTCTGTATTATACTAGGTTAGATATTAGGGGAAGTTGAGTGATATTCTTTAAAGTTCAGTTCCTGATACTTCTAGGCTTAATATACATTTAGATTTAGATTTATCTAGTTATGAATACAGTTGGTCATTAACACGTTCGGATACTATATTGTACATTAATACAGAAGATATTCGTGGTAGTGATGAGAGACTAAAAGTGATGGAGATGGTATTTCTCCTTTTCCTGTTTTTAATACTTTTGTATTAATTAAAACGCACGTACCGCTTAACTTCGTGAGCATCATAATTAAAAATTGTAGTAAAATGAAAATTTATTAAATAATTAATTCAAAATGTGTTTTGCTATCTACAAATATCTAAGAAAAGTATTTCCTATCTAAAATTCTGTCAATACTGATTCCCATCGATTTAAATCACGACATTCGACCATCGTCGTCATTTTCGCTACGAATCGACGACACGAGAAAATGAGGCAGCAGAGCCAACAAATCAAGCAAACTAATGCCAACATTCCTACTAGAAAAAACAAATTTACACAACGTTAAACAAGTATGTTGCGCTAGACGGACCCCATGATTCGGCAATAGTCCTGGTGGAATCGCTTCCATTGAAAGCCACGAGGTATTTGTTGTTTAAACGCAAACCTAAGGTCACGCAGAACTGTTTGCGAGTAATGTGAATCTTCCTAGGATCCTTTGACCACGTCTCGGGGGTATACCGTCGTCTTTCTACTTGTCAAACACGTGTACATACGGTACTGCACGAAACGGAGCAGTTGTAGCAGAGTTACTACCGTGGCTATATTAACTCGGTACGTGAGTTGTGTATGTTGCAGGATCCTTGAGTCACCCTGCTGTGGCAATAGGAATGAACTAAAGCTGAGAGAGAGAGAGAGAGAGAGAGGCTGAGACACAGGGGTTAGGAGGAACGACTATTTTTCGGAAAAGAAAAAGAAAAAGAAAAAGAAAGAAGAATAAGGTAAGAGAGGAAAGAAAGAGTACACAGAGGCTAAATGTACTTAGGAAGCGGAAGAAGAAAAGTCGAATCAAAACAAGCTATTGCGAAAGAGAAACGTGGATGAAAAGTTGATTAAAAGATAAACCAAGCTAGAAGAATGGAAGTTAGTTAAATTAAAAGTGGAAATAAAGATAGAAAGTTACGTTAGTTGAAAGTTAACGTTTAATATAAATGGTCTTAGACTTTACTGCAATACTTGTGGGATTAAATTGACATTGAAATAACATTTCTGTGAGTTATTACATTTATATTGAAACAAACTTTGTATAAAGTATTATTTTCTCTCATCTCTACTTTATACGTGGAGCTATCCCTTTTTATTTGAAAATCCCTGCTTTCAATTCTTAAGAAAGGTGAATTTGAAGGAATTAAAAATTTGACATATTTTTGAATGTTATTATTAAACACCCTGTATGTTATTGTATACTCTTGACATCTTGAATACTAACGTATTCCATTATTAAACTTCATGTGAACTATGTTCAAACTATCAAATATTCTGCATTCAATTATTAGATATATTATACATTTTTATACATTATTATAGTGCATTTTCACAATCAGTCATAATTATTGACTTTTGTACCACTATTTTCTATCCATTACGAGTAGCATTTCGAACACTGTCGAAATAGGACAAATTTTCCACTCATATTTAATTTTAATGAAACATCTTCGATAAATAGGTCACAAGAAAATTTAAATAAGGATACGCCGTGATTTTCCTTCAACGAAGAATAGCACGACGCAACACCATCGAATATAGCATATCGCCCCTCGGCGAATTCATCGCAACAAAATATGCCGAACAACGTTCTTGGAACATCGTTCGGCCTGCAACTTCCATCCCCCCGGTATTTTCTACGTGCAACGAGAATAAATCATCTTCCGCAGTCCGCCATCTATATGGAATAGGACGTCCTCGTGGAAAACGCGCTGTTGGGTGCCTTCGTAAAAATGACAACTATTTTTAAACTCTTACGTCGATCGATAATTTCTAGGTTAGGGGTTGAAAAGAAATTTCGAAAACGTTAGCGTAAAATGGATCACGAGACGTGAAATGTGAAATATGAAACATCATTCGTGAGAATATAAACATTTTCATATTGTAACAGAAAATGCAAATTTTGTCATGATAGAGAAAATTTATGTCATATATCGAATCATATCTCGAATTTGTATATGCCTTCATTTTGTTCGTTTTAAATCTTAAATATTAGCCAGTTTCCTAGATAATATTTTTAATATAATTGGAAATTATCTATGCAATGATAAGAAACATTCCATTAAAAAATATGTACTATTATAGTACTATTATGCAAGACACAAGCTTATCCTTCGTTCATTTTTATTTCCCTGCATTTTCATTTTTCCCATTTAATCGTTCAAACGCTTTCATATGACTTTTTATATTTATATATCTATTTTATATAATTTTTTCAATTAAAAAAGAATTCTTGAACCGAAGGCTAAAATCATGCTACACCTTTCCCAAAAATATTACGTAACACCATATATGCATAATATATAATACAGCGATATAATGATACAGAAATATACATCAATTGCAAAGTACGTATTAACACAACTAGAAATTACGCATAAGCTATGAACTCAACGTGAATACAATTAATTTCAAAATATTACACAAAATATCTCAATATCTGTGCCATAATAACTTCTGTAATTCATCATAAATTTCCAGAAAATTTCAAGCATTAGAGTCACGAGGAACAACTTTCGCTCTATCTACCAGGGACATCACACCCAAAACGGGGGAAGCAATGTAGCAACAGATTACACGTTTAAAGCATAGAAATATGGACAAGTTTATCGTGCGATTCTCCTGCAATTTAAGCGTAATCTTTCCTATCTTAATTGTAGTTTACGCCCCGAAGCGCAAAATATCTTTAATATTAATAATAGGCATTATCTATCTAGTCCGCGGTCATTAAGAAGCCCATAAAGGCAATCGGTACCCCAAAGCTTCGGTTCTACAAAAGATAAGCCCGCACGTTAAATTGCAGGTAAGTCGTTTCAACGAACGCCAAGCTGCATACGTAATTTTAGTTGAACCCTCCAACGCTATCGTAACTGCTTTCGCCATAGAGGACAATGGCTGCACGTGCGCCAGAACTTCGTAACTCTTCTCTATATCATACAGATCACTGGATTCCGAAGAGTATCATTTCGGTATAGCCCAGGGTTCTACTTTTATCATTGATACGTGCTCTGGTTTGCTGTAACTACGATTTAGAAAGTGGAGACGATTATTTTGCGTTTTGATCATTTCAAGACTTTATCTTTTCCCTTATTCTTTTTCCATTTAACTTTCCATTTGTATTTTATTATGTAATTAAATTTTCGTTCGTCATGAATGATAGATTTGATTTCTTCACTGGTGTTTAGCATAAGGAGAATTTACTATTTTGTTCCTAATTTTCTTTTATTAGTGTGACTAATTTACTGGATTTGAAGTTATTGCTGCATTTTATTTCATCAGGATTGTAGAATATATGTCTGGAAATTGAGTTATTCGAGGTTTAATGAAAAAGTGATTACACCATGGCTCTTTAAAGTTATTTAAAAGAGTACAAACACTAGTGGACAAATTGAAAAAATATCTGTACACAAGACTAACGATTTTAAATATGAAAATTATTTTCGTGACAAAGAATAAGTAGTCAATTTTGTTATTATATTATATATAAATTTTCTAATGCAAATCATGGATTCCGAAGTACTTTGTACAAGAGGGAGTTGATGCAACTAGCTTTTATATAAAAAGCCTTGATATAAAAGATTTTCGAGCAGCAATAATGGAAAATTTCACAGAATAAGCTGTTTCCAGGAATTTTCTAATTCCCTTTTTCATTCATATCTGACAGTTGACATGCGCATGCAAAATTTAAGTATCTGTAATACTTTGCATAGCGATCTACTGAAAATGGAAAATACTCGTGCAACAAATCCGTTTACCATTGCCATATTATACAAACGAAAGCATTTTCAATGTTTTGCATAATAATCCAACAAACGAGAGGGAAAAATATTCACGCAAAGAAATTTCTAACAATTTCGAAGCGGTATACTTTGCCAACAACTCATTCACGATTATGATTAATTTGTTGCATAAAGTATTATGCTGTATATAAGCGTCCAGTGCTATAATAAAGATTCTAAGAAAGACAGTAATTTAAATTTCAACGATTCTTTTTCTAAATTTGCAGTATTTAAATTGCTTTCATTAGAGCATGAGCATCATTAAATATCATTCGTGTAATTAATTCTTTGTGCAATCAATTTATCCTTTTTCAAATTAGATTAAAACAAATTTAATATTTCACATTACCATTCAAATTCAGCAAACAATCACTATAATCAATTAAAATGAAAAACACACCCAGTGAATCTACGAGAAGAAAATATATATCACGAGCAAACATTAAATAGTTGTAACAAAAACGACCCTACTGATTTTCCAAGAGAGAAAGAAAATATCCTACAATATTCAATTTGTTTTTGTAAAACCGATGAATTCATTTTGTATTTCAATCTAAGAAATATATTTTACAATACCGATTCCACGATAATCCGAATTTTACTTTCAATCGTTAGAATGCGTTCTTGCTTAAAAATTCAACAAATTTTACAAGAGTTGTTTTTACAATAACATAAGCCCTTTAATTATAATCCATACTACTAATAACTCAAAACCCAAGCATCTGAACATCTAAATTATTCATCCCATTTCTAGCATCCTACGGTATCGAATCTCTTCGATTTCCAAGAACGCTTATCACGCGCCAAATTAATATTGCGTGACTAGTTGTGACAATAAGGATCCAGAATGTGTGTGGTCAAAAGAGAGTGTTTATTTACAGAAAAGTGTAGAATAGTTATAATGTAGACGTTGAACGGAGTACCGTTTCGAATACGCGTTTATATGTGTAATTGAGATGTTTTTAAGATCGGTGCCGAAGACGAACTGACTTCTCGATTTTGCTCCATGTCCTGTCTCGTCGTGTTCGGTCCGGTGTTTTCTCTAGTTTAGTTCTGATTGGGTAAAATAGATGTTGATGGTGGAAAGGTAAAGAGTTTTAATTGGACAGAGGGTGTGACATAAGGACCTTTGGCTAAGGAGTAGGAAACTGTCAAGGAGCCGATTTCTGATGGTCAATGACGTGATTTATAAGTGCCGTCCGTCTTTCGCTTGTTGGGTCTGTCACAAGTGGGCCCCATCTGTCGCGTCTGATACCAGTAAAATTCCTAATTTTGCTTTACCTTTATAAGCTTAATCCGCTAGAACGGCGTTGAGGCACATCGAACCTCCGGAATTGCAGTCGCAGTATAGAATATAAAATAAACCGTTAGGTCTGTTAAAAGTGTAAGACTTAGAATAAAATTATGTTATAAACACGCTCTCCGGGACGGAACACCATTTCTCTCAACCACCATTTCCACCTACTACCTATCATCGAAACTAGTTCAACGATCTTCGACCTAATACCAACAACGCTATCAGCCAGAACCACACACAAAATCATTCGAAGTTAGCTAAAGTATCTATAAATGATCTCCAAAACGACCCACTCCTTATCGACCCAAAAAGCAATGATGCCAAAAGAGCTGAGCCTCGTGGGATGCAGCAGGATTTGCCAACGACAGCCAGCGTAGGGCTGTTCCGGCTGTGGCTTACACCGGCCAAATGGTCTCAGACGGTTTCCTAGCATGCAGTCGTTACCATTTGCATGGAATTCCGAAGCGACCTGGCATTCCTATGCAGTCGGTAAGTAACGCAGACCGCCATCGAGGTCTGGATCGCCTCGAATGGAAGGGAAATAGGGACACAGAGGCAGAATGCAGGGGTAGTAGAAAGGGACACGCGACGGGGAGAAAATCTATCCTAGGTGGATCGAGTTATTCGACGGTTCCGCGGGAAAATGATTCGCCGTATTATCGTCCCATTTGCGTAATCTAGTGTGAACGTTTAAATCCACTCGCCGTCCGCGTCACCCCCGCGCCACCTGTCCCACAGACGAGACGACAGCCTTGTAACGAGCCACCCTTCTGCTGGATATCTCCCTGGGTTTTCGTGGTTTATAGCACGGAAGATTTTTGCAGATAGCCGAACGCCGTCGAACGTTTCGATTTAGACGACGGGAAGGATAAGCTGGATATTGTCGCCGAAAGGTGGAACGGTTTTAAGTGGAGCGCAGTGAGACGTAGATGTTGGGTGTTTATGAAGGCGCGCAACTCGCTGCTATTAGGGTTATAAGAAATCGAATAATCAGACCTAACTCATTTTTATTCTCCCTTTTAAAAAGACGAAGCATTGCTAAAAACTGACAAATGTATTCGGATATATTAGAATGTTATGTAAAACAAAAATTTTAATAATATTTATGGTGACACAAATGGTAACTTTATCTGTCAATATGAGAAAAAGAATTACGAATCCGTATAATTTATTACTAGATTATAATATTACCAATTTTTATATTAATCCAAATCAATTTAATATCAATTCAGACGAATTTGAATCTCACCAGAAAAAATTAAGAAAACAGTTTGTTAGTTTCTTGTGATTCTTCTCATTATAAAAATTTGTATGCGATAGATACTTTGGATTAACAGAGATAATCGAGGACCACAAACAAAAATTGAAATTAAAATTATAATGAAAAAGAGAAGAAATTTCTTCTAAAGCAATTATCCTATGCTAATATTTTTCACGAAAGTAGTCACAACGAATTATTAAATTCTTTGAATAGTGGAAAAAGGAATATTGATTTCCAACATTACACCTTGTACAGTCATTTCATTTATAACCTTGTTTCAAGAGACAAACACTGAGAGCATCAGAGACATAAAAGGAAGTACACAGAACAGCCAGGAAACACTTGCGCCTCGTTTTATCACTATCGTGTTCGCTTTCGATGGAACAATCTTATCTCGTTACTAATTTGCAATCGTGTTTTCTCAAGACGCGTTAACATTGTCGCATTAACGCTGCACGCTCTCATTTAGCAACCTTTCATAAGATCTTTTCATCAGATATCCTAAGCTAAAAGATAGCATTAAGAATGCAAATTTAAGTTCGCTTAATATAAATATGAAAAAATAAGAGATTAAAAAATTGTAAATATGAATATAAGTATATATTCTGTTCATTTATTTTTCACTAACTACCAGTGGCAAAAATTTCACTACTTTTATGATAGCAAAAATTTATGTTTATGAAAGGCAAATTTAAAAAAAGATTTCAAGCGAAAATATTGCATCAGGAAAATAGTTTCGGATAAAATATAATTGAAAAGAACATTTTATCTACATAGATATTTTCTCAATAAAAAACAAATTGATGTTTAAAGTACACCGAATAACAAATTTCTGTGTGTTCCACAAAAGGTGGAAAAGGAAGCAGAAAATATTTATTCGAGTGAAATGAAATCGAATATTTTTATCTAACAATAAAAGTAAGGAATAGAAAATGACATCTTGTATAACAGACGAATACTAATAAAAAATATCGTGACAAAATTATGACAATTGTAAAAGTAACTATTTCAAAAATACATAAAATTTATTACATATTAACTTACCATGTATAATATTAATAAATATAGCAATTTTGGTGGAAAAAAAATTATCTACAATCTAAGGAAATTAAAATACTTAAAATACTTTCGTATTTTTTCACAAAATGTCATGCTTTCGAACTTCCTGAGAAAAATTCGTAACAAATTTTCTCCTGAAAATTTAAGGAACATTTTAACCAATTAAGAAACATCTTAACAGTCCCAAAAGTTTCCAAAAAGAAATTTGAAACAAATAACACCTTAACCTATTTTTAATATTGCGCTATATAAATTGGGTGCTACATAGTTGGTACAAAATTTGAAAGAATTTCATAGAAATTCCATAATCAATACTTGCAGACGCATTAGGATGCGATTTCACGTACTGTTAACAGCCCCATAACTTATCCCGAATTTAATCCGAAATAACAAAACGACACAGGGGCAATTCCCACACCAATACGATCGAGTTCTCATCAGTGGGACAGGGGCATCCTGACCAACATATTATAAGCCACGTTCGTGGGGTGCGGATGTAACCCGCAACGTTTATTCCTCGCATGTAGCTCTTATATACATTTCTCGGCTGACTCCTCTAACCCCGTATTTTCATCCGCCTTCCGTTCGCCATAGCAAGCTCCGCTAGCAAGTCTGCGGTTATAACGAGCGAGACGCGCCACTGCTACCAACTAGCACGGAGGGACTAAGTCTATAGGTAGCCTCAACTGCCACTAGATTCCTAGCCAACGCTATCGTTTAGTAATACAGGCACGCTCCTGGTGCACCGGTGGTGTTCAACCTATATTAATCTGCCGCTGCATCGCGGAGAAAATAATAGAAAGTGAGTCACAGTCACTGGTCAGACCACGTTGACCATAGACACGAAACGACCAGCCTAGTCACCCCATCAGAAATTGCGAGCGAACGCTAACGACCGACCGTGTGCTTGTTCGTAGACGAAGTACCATGATTTCTCGAACCTCGCTAACACTGGAATGCGTTGGAAAACTGGGAAGGGACGATTCAAGGGTATATGAAAATTTTTCACAATATTGCGAACTTTTGGAACAGTTCTTTAGACCATTCAGGATTAACAAATTGATACGTACGAGATATTACAGATATCACGTACACCTGAATGCAGGAAATGTTAGAGTAGCCGAATGACAGGAAAAAGCAAGAGGGAATATAAGAACGAGTAAACTAATCTTGCATCACACTGTATATCACATCGATAACGTAACTCTAACCTTTAATTTTCCCCTTTCACCAAATAATCAAAGATCGGAAAGGTTATTCGTCACCCTCAACGCGATTCTTGATCCTCAACCTCAAAGG